>NW_021318822.1:98860-120211 GCF_001605985.2 Dendrobium catenatum | reverse complement strand
TATATATATTAAAACTTACATAAATCTTGAAGTAAATGCCCGACATTGGACTCTATAAGAGAGGAGGAAGGGGAGAGAGCAGTTCATCATAATGATGATTCAAATGAAGAACCCCTTAGTGATGACAATACTGATGACTTATGAGTTTTTATGCATGTCATTGCTTTTTTTTTTTTTGGAAATTTGAATTATATGTTAATGAAAAGAATACTGGGATTTTGGAAAGATAGAATTTTGAGTTGAACTATATTTCATGTTGTCTTATTATTGGGATATTTTGATTTCACTTCATATCTTATGCTTTTTTATGTTTTATATTATTCACTCATTGGTATATAAAAAATTTATCATTTTATGTTTACGCAATCTTTTGATTTTGAGGCTTACGCCTCAAAACGCCTTAAGGTTTATGCCTCGCCTCACGAATGAAAAATGCCTCAATACCCGTATACGCAATTTTAAACATTGATTTTAATCGCAACTATCTAATACTTTCAATTTAGTTTGTTAACTCCTCAAATATTATCCAAAATAATTCGTCTATTGGATTATTTTGGATCAAATTTAGTAAGTCAAGGAACTATTATACATATTAGATAGTCTGGGATTAAATGGCTCCACATAAATAATCCAGAGATCATTTTGACATTTTTTATGAGAAATTGCTATACTGAAACTAAATAGACAATAAGCAATTCCTCAGTCCTGCTTATCCACCACAAAAATCACTTAACTATCTTCAAAACTAAAAAAAATGAGCAGTAGCTTAACAGCAAATTAGGAAAAGGCGATAGATTCCCAGAACCTCTTCAATTCATATAAATAAAAATAGAAATTTCTCCACAAAAAATTACTAACTCAGCCACTTTCAAACTACCTTGCTGATGAACTTCTTAAAAGATCACTCGATTAAAATTATAAACATAGAATAACTAAAATTGCTTAATATTTTGTGGAAAAATTAGTTCAGCCTAATTGGACTTCGTAACAAAATTAATAGAGTATATGGGAAACTGCTATTCTTAAAATTAATTTAAAAGCGATACTACTTTCATCCTACTTTTGCCCAAAAAAAACACTTAAATATCTCAAAAATTGACAAATATGAACAAAAATTAAATAATTGAACATGAAATAAAATGAAAATTCTGCTACATTCATAAACCACAATTTCATCACGAAACCTTAAACAAAACTTTTAGCACCACAGTCAAGTGAAGTAACAAAATGTTTAGCTATTTTCCCATCTAGTTGTTCTTTCATTTGTAAATTAAATGTTTTCTCCAAAACACTATCTACAGCATGTTTTCTTCCTTTTTGTTCAAATCCTCCATCCAAAAAGGCCATTTGTTTACAGTATTGTCATCACTTCTAATTGAAGAAGATGATAAAGGATATGAAGCATGGATACTTGGAAGTGGAATATGTTTTGGAAGCTCTTTTTCACTCATTTACTCAGCTTCACTGATTTTTCTTTGCAATTCAGTCATTTGTGATGAGCTTATCTTCAGGCATACTTTAATTCCATGACCACTAATCTTCATCAAATGAGCTTTCACTCTATAATATAATCATTTGTATGTGGCATTACAATAATCGCATTTGAATGCAATTTTGCCACCCCCTTTTTACATTTTACCTATTTTTGTCACATAACCTCATAGAGGTTTGTTATCTTCAATATTGATCTCTGATGGACCATCATCAAACCCAATTCCTACACCACTAGAGCTCATTATCCTACGAAGGATCAACACAAATTAAACCACATGAATTTGAAACATAAAAAATTTTAAATAAAAGTGTAGATATGTTGCGACTATGTCGAGAGTCCAAGGGGTCGCTACCCCTTGGCGGGGTTACAACAAATTTTTACTGCAATAGTTGTTTTAAAGCTTTCTCTAGTAGCTTCTCGATGTCGCTTGGTACCATTTGATACACATCTGTACCGAGTAGTACCAAGAGGTACCAAGTTTCGGTACCGAGTGGAACTGAGTTCTAGTACCGAGCAGTACTGAGTTCCAGTACCTACCAAGCAGTATTGAGTTCCAGTAACTACCGAGTGGTACCGAGTTCCGGTATAGAGCCTACGATTAAGAAAATGAACCTTCACTGCTCACGTCGCCTTCACTGTTTGCCTCGTCGAGCCGCTCCGTCGATGAAGGATAATCCTGATGGCTTTAATGCTCGCGTCGTCGAGCCTCTTCGTCGATGAAGGATGATCATGTCCACTTCTATACTCGCGTCGTCGAACCTCTCCTTTGACTATAATGAAGAAGATGAATAGCTGTACGGAAACGAAAAACCTAGGTTGTTGAAATGTTTAAGCCGCATAAATGAATTGATATTAGGGATATGGAGCGAATAAATGAAATGAATAGGCAAATTGCGGCTCCATTTTTTTTCGTTGTTTAAATAGGACACGAGTATCTGATACGCGTGTCCGGTCAAATTTAAATAATATTTTAATTGGACACGGCAAAGCCGTATCGGACACATATCCGTGCCGTATCGGAGGTGTATCTGTATCTGACACGTGTCGGATAAAGCATGCCTCATAAATAAGAGTATCCGTGCTTTATGCCCTCCACATAATACCAAAACCCCAAATACTTACCATCTCTTGGCCTAGCACTTGCAACAAGTTATATTTGATTCCTCACCCCTTCTACATGCCTACTAAAATAATCCCTCCATCATACACGTTCTCAGCCTCCACCCTTTTCCATCCACCATGCACTCTCAGCTTACCTCCCCAGATGTGTATTATATAATTTAGTGAATACTCGCATCAAATGCTTTGTTCACTATTATATTATGCATGTATGATTCATGATGTTTTCATATATAATATGATATTTCACTCACCTTTAATATGCTAAAATAATATTCTTAATTATGGTTTAGAATTGACACATTTAATTAGCCATGGTTACATAGCTTACTTTATATGTTTGTTTTAGAGTTATTTGTGGCTCAATGAACTTGATAGCTACTATTAGCATTTCAAATAGGATAAGGACTGGCTAAAAATCGAAGGAGACAAAGAAGAAAAATGGTGAGCTAAGTCTGAGTGTAGGTTTATGATTAATCCTGGTTAGCTTATAAAGTGTGGCAAAGTAAATCTTGTTTAAGCATTGAATTGTAACTTCTAAGATGGATGCTTGTAAAAATAAATTGTAAATGGACTACTTAATTTGGTTTCATATTTTAGTGGAATAGTTGTTGATTTGGTTAGATTTAGATGCTCTGAATCACCATGGTGGATATAAATTATCATAGATTGCTATTTAAACTGCCGTATAACTACTTGGGAATCCATGTAAATTTTCTCATTGCAGTCATGCTACCAAAATGTTTGATAACATTAGAACTGGGCATCACATCAACCGCTATCTACCAGTCAAATACTGATTTCTTATTGAAGAAAAGTAACAAAAAAACATATTGTCCAAAACAATATATCACGAAGAAAACATTCAGGGCCACAAACTTTTCCTACGGTTACTCTATCCAAAAAATAAACTGACGAAGACCAAGGAAGCACAGGTTAAAAGTGGATTTGGCTATCTCGATTTCTCCTGAATGGCGGTGGGGCGACACCATTGCCATCCTTCTTTCAACTTAGAAGTAAAAACTGCTAGAACCTCAACATATTTTCAACACATTCAAACATAGACATTTATTTCTCCACTATACCTTCAGCAAAACTTCTACCAGAAGTCTCTTTCTACCCGCTAAATACTAATTCCCGGTGAAATTGAAGTACAACCCAAAAATCCAATAAAACAGACTGCATCAGAGACACATGGCGATCAATTTCTCCGGCTGTTACTTGATCGAAGATGTAAAACTAATAGAACTGAAAACGGAAATGCATAAAGAGTATTTGGATACCATAATTTCACGGATAGCGGTGGGGGAGACGCCGTCGCCGTCCTTTGACTGCTTGAACTTTTTGATGGCGATGCAGCTCTTGCGGAGTTTCGTCTTCGCCAGAAACACAAGCCCGTATGTCCCCTCCCCAATCTTACCGACTAGATCGTATTGTTGTAGCCACGCCGGCCGGTTGCTTCCCCCGCCACCGCTGCCGCCCGCGACTGCCCGACCATCGCCCATTTCCAGGGCAACTATAATCAAACTTGTAGGCCCTAGACCTTTTTACTATCGGAGATGAAGCTCTGGAAGACGGCAAATTATTGGGTCAGGTGACCGAATTTTTTAATTTAATATTTACATGTTTTTTCAGTACATGAGTTAGCGATCCGATCCGATAACGCTTTTTATTTGAACTTTTAAGCATTTACCGCCCTATTTTTTCATTTTGAAAGCCGCGAAAGACGCAAATAAAGACTGCTGTAGAAGAAAAAACGAGCCAGAAAATTGCAGAGAAGAAATGGACTGCTCAGCGAAGAGGGAGGTGGAAGAGGGCATGGAAGAGGGAGTGCATGAATCGGAAAGGTGAGTACTTAGTAGTTTGTCTTAATAAATACTACAAATCTCTCATATAATCCAATTTTCAATATCTACATTCTAATATTGCCAGAGGCATCCACAATTAACATTTTTAGTTTTATCAAACAACTTAAATTATCAATAATTATATCCCAACGATGATAATGCAATCATTACTAATCTAATTGAAATGTTATAAAATTTAACAAGAAAAAAACAGTTCAAATAATGGGCATTTAATTGCTCGGATATATTAACAAGTTAAATATTTCCTAAAATTACAAAACGTTTTTTCTATTCAAGCAGCTTTACCAATTTAAACATTCAGGTCATAGCTTATTAGCTAGTTTTTGGATGAGAAAGGTAATCATAGACAAAATGCAAAAGCCACAGAGTGGTGTCCTCGTGCAAATACTTTATCTGTACGAATAAAACATTTTAAAAATTTATTATGTATATAAACATAGCAATCTGGATTTAACTTAAAATTTAAATTGCACTTACAACTGTATGACAAATATTCTTGTGTTCAGGATTTGGTAATGAGTCATACATTTTCCAGACTTTCTCCTTCAATTTTCCAACAAGAAGAACCCAGTGCTTCTCGTAAATTATGGGTTAAATAATAAGTTTGCTTTCTTGAACTGAAACTGGATTAATGTGTTTGATAAAAATTTGATAATCCAGATTTAATGACTTGTATACCTGCAATAATTCAGTTCTATAAGGAAAAACAAACGTGAAAAAAAATATTAAAATATTATTTATACTTACCCTCTACAATGAAGAAATATACAAATAACGTTGAAATTTCTCCGCCATTAACCTACTCTGCTCAAGTAAAAAGAAAGCAAATGCATCAACATGTTTATCACCTAACCAATCATTTGTGAGCAGAAAGTCAATATTTGATCTTTTTATTTCAATGTTTCCAGATGCAAATATTTTGTGCTCCCTACAAAAAACAAATAAAAATATAATGTTAGAGCGCAACCATAGCGCAACCATAGCACAACCGTAGCGCAATTATAGCGCAACTATAGCGCAACTATAATGCAACCATAGCGCAACCATAGTGCAACCATAGCACAACCATAGCGCAACTATAGCGCAACTATAGCGCAACCATAGCGCAACCATAGCACAACCATAGCGCAACCATAGCGCAACAATAGCGCAACTATAGCGCAACTATAGCGCAACTAAAACGCAACTAAACTTACTTTGTATTAATTTTTTTGAAACATTCATCCATAAATTGTTATTTTTGCTCTGATAGAAAAGGCTTCCCTGGATAATCCATAATTTTCAATGCAGGTCGTGATTCAACTATTATATTATCGACAGAGATAACCTCTTTGGTCTTCTTTATTTTCCGAAATTCAAATGAAAAGCGTTATCGGGTCGGGTCGCTAACTCTGAAAAGACATAAAGCGTAAATATTAAATTAAAAAAATGCCTAACAGATGTCGCATTTCTATTGGCGACCGAACGGAGAGATGGCTTCGGTCACCTGACCCAATAATTTGCCCTGAAAGACGCGCCGTGCTGATAGAGTGCATTTTGGTCGGGACTTGATTAAATCCTGATATACGCTTTGTATTTTATTTTTTATTTATGTCTGCTCATTCTGATTGATTGGATCCGGTTCATAGATAAAAATTTTTAATCCCCAAGAGCTCAAAAGTTTGGAGCTAGATCATTTTACCTTTCATCGGGGCATTTCACTTCTTATTTTCTCTCTAGTTTAGTATTCTAGACACTTCACTGCATTTCATTTCACATTTCAATCGGTGAAAAGTTCATCTCCAGGTGCAAACAAGTACAAGAACTTGTTATGTCTTTGATGCGCTTTCATTGTATATTCACATGTATCGATACCGTACCAAATTTTTCTATTTTAAACATTAGGTTGTTTTTTGTTTACTTTAAAATTTTTGAGCTATTTTTGTTCATTTTAGCATTGTTTCAACTGCCCTGTAAGTGTGCTTTTGGTTTGCATATGTTTTCAATGTATCAATTTATATAACGACTTCTTCAATTTTTAAAAGTATGTTGTATAGCTTTAAAATATATGACTACATATTTTAATGGCACTTTTCAGTGCTCTTTCACAACGTTTTCGTTGTGCTTTTGCTGCACTTTCATTGGGCTTTAATTGTATTTTTTTTCGTTTTCACTGCACTTCAACTGTGCTTTCGCTATACTTTTATTACATTTTTCTTTATATTCACTATGTTTTTGAAGCTTTTTAAAGCTTTTGTTATTTCTTTTAATGTGCTTTTACTGCACTTTCACGCTTTCATTGGGCTATCACTGCGCTTTCACTACGCTTTAGCTGAACTTTCATTGTGCTTTTCTTTATATTTACTTTTTTTTTGCAAGAGAAAGTTTGAAAATTTATATATATTAATTATTTCTCGATATGAACAGTGAACTAATATTTGTTCTTTATTTTGTTCAAATTAAAAACATATAAGATGACACGAAAAGATCCTTTGAGACCAATATAACAAAATGGAATATCCAAAGTGTCTGTGGAATTCGCATACACTATGTTTCTTTTAAAGAAGAAATTATTAACAGATAAAGATAAATAACAAAATAAATCAGCCTATAAGAGTCTATTCTCTTAAATCTTGTTTGTTAACCTCATTGTAAAAACTATTTATACCCGGGTATATCCCCTGGGCAAAAGAGATCAGTGAATACGCTTTCTTTGCCATCATACTTTCCCTTTCCTGTTTTTGTCTGGCACCTCTGACGCTGAAACTCAACGTGGTATCAAGATCCATTCCGTGATTTTCTTTTTCCCTCCCTCCTCTCCCTCTTTCTCTTCCTTTTTTGTCATCAATAGCTGGTTCGGTCACGTCATCTCCCATCTCCGACCACCTCATCGATGGTCTCCATTACCATATCTACCCAACTTAAATTTCTGATGAATAATATCAAGAACCTTGTTCCTCATTCTCTTTTGTCGGACAACAACATGCTTTGGAGATCGCAAGTGGAAAAGGTATTCACCACCAATGGCTTCAAGGCGTTTCTTGATGGCACTTCTTTGTGTCCCCTACCTCAAGAATCTGCAGGCAACTCTAGAACAACCTCCCCGGCCTTGCACGACATCTGGAATCTCACCGATCAAAACCTTGCAGCAGTGCTTTACTCGATCATTTCGCCTTCGATCCTTCAATACGTTCTCACCTTAACACACTTTCACGAAATTTGGCACACTCTAGCGCATCGCCTACAAGAAACGATGAGGTCTCGGATCATCCAACTAAAAAACGAGCTTCATCATACGACCAAGGGTGATAAACCGATGACCCAGTACCTTCTTGATATCAAATCAAAGGTAAATGCCATTCAAGCCACTAGAAACAATCTTGGCCCTGAAGATGTGATTCTATACACGCTCAACGGGCTCCCTTCCACGTACCAATCATTCAAAATGGCCATCCGCACGAACCTTCAACCGATAACACTTGACGATTTTTACAGTCTCCTGTGCAGCGAAGAACAGATTCTTGCCTAAGAAACAACAAAGGATCTGCAATCTCTAAATCTAACTGGCAATTCCCTTGCTCTGGCCGCTACTCACAGTCGAGGATGCGACAGATCCACTACTACTCGTGGAAACAGAGGTCGTAGCTCATTCTACTCTGCAGGTCGAAGAGAAAAGAATCCCCATCTGAATACCATTTGTCAAATCTGCAATAAAGCAGGGCATTCTGTCATTCGATGTTGGTATCACATGGATCCCTCTTATGCCGAAAACACCAACAATACAGCTCTCTTCTCTGCTCCATAAGGTAATCGTAATACTGACTGGTTTCTTGGCAGTGGGACTTCCTCACACCTCATTGCTGATCTGACTCATCTAACCATGACAGAACCATATCATGGCTCCTCTCAAGTCGTCATCGGTAACGGACAGCTGCTCCCAATTCACAATACAGGTAAAGACATATTGCCTACACCTTCAGGTAACCTCTATCTACACGAGCTTCTTCATGTACCAAATTTATCTTTTAATCTCCTTTCTGTGCATCAACTAACCACAAAAAATAATTGCATGGTTTCATTCTCCTCTCATGTATATCAAATCAAGGACTCGAGGACGCAGCATCTTCTTCTTCAAGGACCGTGCCATAACGGTCTATACAAAATTGCCTCGACTACTTCGGTCTCACATCTTGCTCTTCTATCGACTGAAGCCGTTCTAAGCTTATGGCATAACCGTCTCGGCCACCCCGCGATCTCTTTTCTTCGGCATCTTGCTAAAACTGATGCTAATATATGTACCTTACTAAATAATATGTGTAATACTTGCTGTATGGGGAGTAAACGCTTATCGTTTTCGCACTCTTCTTCCTCTACGAATGCTCCTTTCCAACTTGTGCATTCTGATGTCTGGGGACCTTCCCCAGTACAACCAACACAAGGATTTCGTTATTTTGTTTCTTTTATTAACGATTTTACCAAATACTACTGGATTTTTTCAATTTTAAGAAAATCTGATGTTACCAGTACATGGGTGAATTTTCATAAACATGTTCACTATCAGTTTAATTCAAGAATTCAAAATCATTCGTACAGACGGTGGAGGCGAATACATAAATAACTCGTTCACTACCTATTACAAACAAAGGGGTATTCAACATCAGTTCACTTGCCCTTACACCCCACCTCAAAATGGAGTGGCTGAATGGAAAAATATAGATATTCTTGAAATGGTAAGGAGTCTTCTAATTCACTCACATACACCCCATAATCTTTGTGTTGAAGCCCTTCACACCGCAGTCTACCTAATCAATCGTCTCCCTACACCTGTTCTCAACAACTCTACTCTGTTTCAAGAACTACACCATAAACCACCAACATATGATCACCAAAAAATCTTTGGCTGTCTATGTTACCCGTGGCCGCATCCATATGCAAATTCAAAACTCTCTCCTCTCTCGGTGCCATGTGTCTTCATAGGATATTCGTCATCTCAAAAAGGGTATCGCTGTCTCGACACTATAACGAACTGCGTCTACACATCCAGGCATGTTGTATTCAACGAGAAAATATTTCCATTTCAACAATCATCCCTAAGCAACACTACACCTGTAACCAGCACATCTCACCACTCCACTCCTCCCCTACTACTTGTCCCAGCCCCTGTTCACACCCCGAACAAGATCTTGCAACTTATCCCTCAAAGCATTGCATCACACAATTCTACTACTCAAACATCCACTGCCTCACCCAACAATCATACCGAACAACAACAGCTCACATCGGCAGCTCCGATCTATCAATCCACTGTGACAAAGCATCCCATGAAAACTCATTTACAGACTGAGCATCCTATGAAAACTCATTTATAGACTGGGCATCTCAAACCAAAACACATACTAATCTAACTCATCAAGTCTCTGAACAAGATCCAACCAACGACACTCAAGCTGTTCAACATGCTTACTGGCGGCTAGCAATGTCTCAGGAATTTCAAGACTTGCAATCACAAGGAACATGGGAACTTGTGCCCCCGTCTACAAATCAAAATATTTTGGGGTGTAAGTGGACATTTAAAACAAAACGCCATTCTAATAGATCGGTCGCAAGGTATAAAGCACGGTTAGTAGCTTTAGGTTGTAACCAAGAGTTCGGCCTAGATTACACTTAAACATTTAGTCCCGTGGCCAAAATAACTACTCTTCGCATTCTTTTAGTCATTGCCTTGCACAATCACTGGATGATACGTCAACTAGACGTATTAAATGCTTTTTTACATGGCTCTCTTACAAATTTGGTCTACATGACACAACCAAAGGGTTTCGAAGATACAAACTACCTCACGCATGTCTACAAGCTAAAGAAGGCCATATATGGCCTCAAACAAGCACCGAGAAAATGGTTTGAAGCGGTAACAGAGTTTCTTCATGGACTGGAATTCCATACCAGTCACTCTGACTCCTCCCTTCTCATCTATCGAAAAAATGGTATAACTCTATACTTCTTAATATATGTGGATGATATAATTCTAATAGGCAACAACCCAAAATCTATTTCAGATCTTCTTATGCACTTAAATAAACACTTTAATATGCGAGATCTGGGTGATCTAAAGTACTTCTTGGGTATTACAGCTGAACAAAACTCATCAGGCCTCATTTCATATCAAGCGAGCTATGCCGAATAGATACTCAAGCATGCGGGTATGCTCAATAGCAGACCTGTGTCCACCACGATGCCAGCCAAGATCACTTCTCCAGCTGATTCCCTATAACAACCCAAGATCCGTTTAGCGAAAGGATTCATCTGATCGTTCTATTGCCTCTTTTTTTTTTCTTTCTATCGGTTTCCTCATCTATCCATCCATACATATATCCAGAGCCAGAGATAATTACATTACAGAAAAGAAACAACAGCGGATACTATAATTCACATATAGTACAATCAGAGAACAGACAAAAGAGTCCAAAAGAAATATTTACACTAGCCACACATGCTACAAAAGAAAGCTTACCAAAGGCTACAAAACAAAAAGCTGAACTCGACAGAAAGATCTTCAGACTGGAGGCCCTGCACCTGAAATATTATCCACATATAATCTAAAACGGATACTACGATATCTTCGTGGCTCTTTACATATTGGCATTCCCATTAAATCTGACTCATTAACTCTTATTTCTTACATAGATTCTGACTGGGTAGGCGATCAACTAGACCGAAAATTCACAACCGGATATTGCAACTTCTTAGGCGAAACTCCAGTACCTTTGTGTGCAAAGAAACAGCCAACCACAGCTCGATCTTCTACCGAAGCTGAGTACAGGGCAATCGCTGCAGCAACTGCAAAAATCATTTAGTTACGTCGTCTATTACAAGAATTAGATTGTCCTCAACAAATGCTTACAACACTTTACTATGACAACACTTCGACGATTGGTCTGGCCAACAACACGGTGTACCATGCCAGAACCAAACACATTGAGGTTGACTGTCACTTCATCAGGGAACACATCAAAAGTAATAGCATACAAGTTCATCACATCGCCTCCAAAGACCAAATTGCTGATTTATTCACTAAACCTTTATCTATATCTCATTTTAAGTATCTCGCAAACAAAATAACTAACGAAACACCGTCATCAGTTTGCCGGGGTATATTAACATATAAAGATAAATAACAAAATAAATCAGCCTATAAGAGTCTGTACAGCTATCCATGTCAATTCTTTTAAATCTTGTTTGTTAACCTCATTGTAAAAACTATTTATACCCGGGTATACCCCCTGGGCAAAAGAGATAAGTGAATACGCTTTATTTACCATCATACTTTCCCTTTCCTGTTTTTGTTTTCGTCTGGCACCTCAGGCGGTGAAACTCAACAGAAATAAGCATATTTTTTGTACCTTTTGTATTATGATTTATTCATTTTATTTTGTATTCTTTGATGAAATCTTTAATTATATTATATATACTTATAATTTTTAATATAATAATAATGCATTTTTTTAATATTGCATTTATATTTATTTATAATATTGCATTCCTTTTTTAATACAAAAAATGTGCAGTGAAAGTGTAGCAAAAACACAGCTAAAGCGTAGTAAAATGCAGCTAAAGCCCAATGAATTACACATTATATTGTAATTTTCTAGAAAATTTTCCTCATAAAGTTAATTCATAGTGAAAACACTTATAGTAACATGATCTAAACTAATAAAATCTGATTACGATAGAGAGTTCCGAACTATGCAATCTACTTTTGAAAATTAAATTTTTCGATGGTCGAAACCACTGATTAACTGTCGAAGCACAGTGAAAGCGCAACTAAAGAGCAGTGAATTACACAAAATATAAAAATTTTCTAGAATTTTTTCATAGAAATTTAATTCATATTAAAAACACTTATAGTAACATGATCTGAACTAATAAAATATGTTTACAATAGAGAGTTCCAAACTATGATATCTAGTTTTGAAAATTAAGTTTGCGATAGTCAAAATCATTGATTAACTGTCAAAGCGTAGTGAGAGCACAACAAAAGCACAATGAAAGCGCAGTGAATTAAACATTACATTGTAATTTTTTAGAAATTTTTCTTTGAAATCTAACTTATAGTGAAAACACTTAAAGTAACATGATCTGAACTAATTAAATCTTTTTACGATAGAGAGTTCCAAACTATGCAATCTAATTTTGAAAATTAAGTTGACGATAGTCGAAATCACTAATTAACTGTCATGATGGAGTGAAAGCAAATCAAAAACACATTGAATTACATATTATATTCTCTTTTCTTTTTTTTTTAATTCTTACAAATTTAATTGCACTACCATCTACATATTATCTGCGTATTTACTATGTATTTGCTCTGCATTATATGCATATTTTCTATATATTATCGAATGTGTAGTAAGAAATACTTTTTTAATAAAATGTTGACAAAGAGAAAATAAATCATGATCTAGAACACTCAAACGAACACATACAAAAAATAAATGGAACTCGAAACTTTTCCTTACAACCAAAATTTATTTTGGGGGTGCTACCCTTGGAAACCCCTGCAGGGGCGCTGCCCCTTAACCTCGTTACTCGACCGGGCAAGTTGAACCCCACCAAGGGGCGCGGGCCTCTCGGACCCCCCACATACTCCTCAAGTATACAAAAAAAAATAAAAAATTATTCCTCTTTCTTGGCGTTTGCATACTAGCTTTCATATTCTGCGTTCCGTAGGCATATTATCTACTCGAAGAATGAACATCCCCTCCAAATCATTCTTCATCTTCATCAGCTCTTCCTCATTTTTTCTTTCTGAACAGATACAAAAAATTTATTGAGCTAAAATACTATATATTGTGAAGCTTTTGCAGATATTTTCATTTAAAAAAAGAGCGACAACCCTAAAACTTAAATTTAAAATTGGTTGTTGAACCTTTGGGTCGAGTCGATCGGGTTGATAAGATAAAAATTAAAAAATGAAATCCAACTTGAATTTCAACATCTTAAAACTAAGTGTCATGATTTAACTGGAGTCCGGATGTAAAGCTACATCCGGACTTCGCATAGAATAATTTACCGCATTTTAGATAATAGCAGCTGCCATTAAATTAGGTAGGGTGACATGGAAAAAGCTATTTGTTGAAGTTATTATAGAGAAAGTAATATATTTTGTTTGAAAATTTTACTGTAAAACTGTTTTGCTACACGTAATCTTTTGCATTTATTTTACTTACCCCATTAGTCACCGGAATTATAACTACTCATATTCTGTATCGTGACTTAATCAGCGATGTATGTAATATTTTTCATTTCATTTATGCAATACGAAGTATGCAGCTTGGAAAGAAAGCAAGTAATTGGGCTACTGTATAAGACGATGAATCATGAAAATCATTAACCCAAAACAAATATTTGTAAATATTATTCTTGATATTGGTACTCAAAATGCAAATGAAAAAAAAAAAATTATTAACAAGACTTCGATAACAATAAATCAAGAAGGAAAATAGATGGTAATTGAGACTAAACATTTATTCATAAACATAGTCAATAACTATATAAGTTTCTTAAGCTTACAAGCACATGAACTTAAAAAAAAATAGTAACAATAAATTTTTGCTATCTACTTAACAATCAACCAACAACTCCCGAGAAATTTGATCAAACAAAAGACTCCTAATTAATCTCATTCATCAATGCATTGGTGATTTTCTCCAGTCAATTGATCATCTCCTCAGCACCTGTGTCATCTCTCAACTCAATATTTGTTACATCTTCATTATTATCAGGTAGTGACTTCCCAATTTCAGAACTCATATGCTTCTTGAGATATATATGTTTGATCAACATCACAAATATTAAATTATGAATCATCTCGAGAAGGATGATGACGTATGTAGTTTTGTAATGTCATAATAGCTGCCACTATTTTCACTTGCTGCTTGAACGAATAAGTTGGCATGTCACGTAATATAACATATTTCTTCTTCCACACACCAAAAGATCTTTCAATAACACCATGTAATGAAGAATGTTGCCTAATAAATATTTCCTGCATCCCATATACCAATTGACTATCTATTTCAAAATCAAGAATATGATACCTTGTATTTGAACATAGCTTCAAAAACCCATGTTTCATTGGCTATCCAGCTTTCACAATATAATATTTTCCTATTTAGAAGCATGTATTATTTTCTTATAGAGATATTCAACATTATGAAAATTTGTATTAACAACAACTAACTTGGAGGTGACACGGGAAAGTTATGTAAATTATTACTTAAAGCGAATTTGAAGATGCGGCTGTCATGTGAATTACCCTCCTAGCCTGCCACTATGAATGTGAAACACATGTTAAAGTCACAAATGGTTATTACATTTTGTGTCAGTGAACCACATTGTCCAATATATGCCAACTTCTCAGTATTTGAATTACATGCATCTATATGCATTCCATCAATAACTCCAACACAATCCTAATTGAGACAGCCTGCTTAGATATTATATAACTAAGTAAGCATCATTCCATATGGTGAGCATACTTACCTTGAAAAATGCAATGTAATGGCTACCATATTGTATCTCTCTTGGTGTACTTTGAAACATTGGATCTTTTGGCTAGATATCTTCACATGATAAACTCACTAATGCCTCCAATCTAATTGAGAAATAGCAACAAATTATTTCAGTTGAATGTTGAAATCATTCACAGGTTGACCTTATTGATTCATTATTTGATAATATATACAAGGTTATCACCAATACTTCTCTCCCATTAGTCCTTTGATGGACCATGCAATCCATGAGTAGTTTCTTAAGTCGCATAGAAGATCCATAAAAATAGAACGAGACATGTGAAACATATTATAAAACCTAGCAGGATGAACATATATTAGTTCGACAATATAATTATCTACACTATATGATGAGGTCATGCATGGGGTTTGATCAATATATGTTTCATAGAATTCATTTATAATATATAAAGTAGTTGTAGCAATTTTCATGCTGTGGTCCCCTAGTAGCAAATCATTTATATATATATTTCAATTCAGAACAACATGTTAATAAGGATAGTTGAGATTAATTACAGAAACACCTTTTTTTGTTCATGAAACATATGTGCACTAATTACAGAAACACCTTAAGGAGAGAAAGTGTTGTTTGCTATAGAGAGAAAGTGATTTTCAAATTCACTCGTTCCGGACTGTGCTCGTCGTTCTTTGTCGACGGTGTTCGTCCTCCGATCACCGGACAATGAAAGATGGTTGATGTTCGAGGTTCTATGGATATGGCTGGGAGGAATGTTCCTTCAATTTTAAATTCATCTGAGAAATTTTCTTCTTCCGATTTTTTTGCTGATGAAAATCGAAACCTGAATTCCAAAAATAAACCTCTAATCATAAATGAAGGAGCTCTTTTGATTCCTAAATTGATTATTCCTATTGCCCACAAAGGCAAAAATGTTCTTATTGAGGAAGAAATCAAAAGTCCAAAAGTTCTGAAGACTCTGAAGCAAGTTTCTGGAAGCCCGAATGCAACATCTTCTTCTGATCTTAAATTACATGTGAGTAGATTCTGCAATTCTATTCCTTCGAGTCCTGGAGAACAGATTTCAAATCATGGAAATGCTTTGGTCGTTGATGCTGTGAATGAGGAGATTAGAAAAGATGCACAGAAGATGTCTGGTGTTGGGTCGCAACCTTGGAATATTACTTCTTTGAAGAATCAAAATGATATGGAGCAAGTTAGAACCTGTATTTCAGGAGAATTGAATTCTGATGTTCAAACAGTCAATAAGACTTATCCTCCCGAGAATTCTGTAAAGATGAGAAATGTGAAGACGAATGCCAGGGTGAGAAGTGCAAACATTAAAGTGGACAATTTGAATTTGGGTTCTTTTTTGTCTGATGATGGAAAAACGGTGAAGCTTCACAAGGAGAATTAATGTATTGGAAAATTCAAAAAAATTGGTGAATACTCTTGTTGTCAAGGTTTTTGGAGATAATCTTCCTTTTTATGTGATCAACAATGAATTACGAAGGCAATGGAGCGGCTTTGGGAATTTCAGATTAACCTTGTTAGGACAAGATTGGGTCTTATGCTCATGTGAAAAGGCTGAAACTATGGAAGCTATTTTATGTGAAGGACCTTGGTTTGTAAGAGGCCATATAGTAGGCATTGATAAATGGTCGCCTAATTTTTCAACAAACTCTTTGAAGGGACTCTCGGCTCCAGTGTGGATAAGGCTTCCTAATCTACCATTATATTGTTGGGATGATATCAACATATGCAGAATTGCATCTCTTGTTGGCAAACCCTTTTTACTAGATGGGAATATGTTCCAATGGAACAGAAGAGAATTTGCTAGGATTTGTGTTCGCATCAAGCTGGATGAACAACTTCCTCTAGGAGTTTGGGTGGAAGGTGAATCTAGCAAATTCTATCAAAAAATTGAGTATGAAAAAGTTTCTAAACTTTGTTTCAAGTGTGGAAAGATTGGTCACTTAATTGGGATATATCCTTTGTCTGTGAATGATAATATCAAAGAAATTTCCAAAAAAGGTTCCTCAGGAAGTGGTACAAGCTGAAAGTGCTAACAAAATGGATGATGGTCCTTCTAATGTTGCCAATCCTACAACTGCAGATATACAAATTCCTGAAGAAGCAGGGTATGGACCCTGGGTGCACGTCAGGTATGGAAAGGGGAAAAGAACTAATAATTTTTCATATATTGTCAATAAAGTTTCTCAAAAACCTGTGAGGGAAATTTGGAAGACTGTTGCTACTATTGCTCCTAATCAAATTAATCACCAGAATTTGAACTCGGAAGGGTCTATTATTGAGAAACTAGACAAAGACTCTGTTGAAAATCAAAAGACATGTTGTTCTGTACAAAAGGAAGTTTTTGTTGCTGCTGATCCTAGAAATTATGAAGCTTTTAAAGCTGCTGAAGTTAATAATATTGCTGTTCTTAGCAATACAAAACTAGAAGAAGGGGAAATACGAGATAGTTTCTCCGGGATAGATACAAAAATTTCATCTGGTAAGGAATCCTATGCCCCTAAACCTGTTATTGTTAATAATAATAGGTTTGAAATTCTTAATAAGATTGATGAAGAAGTGGAAATTACTGTAAATGTTCCGAGCAATAATTCAAACAAAGAAGTTGAGTCTGCTTCAGAATTGAAGAATAAGAACATGGAAGTGATCAAAGCTGATAGAGAGAATTCTATTGTGAAGAAAAAAAATGGAAAAAGAGCTCAATACTCTTGGACCAATTAAACTCATGACTAGAAGCAAGAAAATGGAAATGGGTGAAAAAGTCAAAAGGATTGGGGCTAGTCCCCTTCCAAACCAATGAATTCCATAGTGTTTTGGAATTGTAGTAGAGCAAGAAAGGCTCATGCTTCTCTATATCTCAAGGAGTTGGTTGAAAAGAATGATGTGTTGTTTGTTGGCTTGCTAGAAACCAAAGTCTCTTCTTTGAATAGAAAGGATATCAATACTCTTATTGGTATGGATTGGGACTTCTTCCATTATCCTTCTGAAGGCTTGTCGGGAGGTATCTTGATTCTTTGGAATACAAGGTTTGCAACTTTTAATACCTTGTTTTCGTTAAATCAATGTATCATTGATGATTTAGAAATCATTAATAATGGTAGTTGGCGGAATTCTACTGTATATGCTAATAAGAACACCTACAAGAGAAGGGAATTATGGAATCATTTGGAGAATTATTTGCTTGTGAATGGTCCTTCCATAGTGCGTGGGGATTTCAATTGCCTTATTTCTAAAAGTGATAAAAAGGGAGGTAGGAAATTTGATTTTTCTCAAGGTCTTAAGGAGATGAAATCTATTTTTACAAACATTGATTATCATGAATCTAATTTTATTGGACCAAGTTATACTTGGTGCAATAACAAAACAAGTGGAGCTAGAATCTTAGAAAGACTTGACAGAGCTTTTGTCAACTATTTTGCTCTTTAGTCCAATCCGTTATTAGTGGTTCATCACCTACCTCGTATAGCTTCGGATCATTGCCCCATTTTGATGAAATTATGGGAAGATCTTTCTAAATATAATAGCTATATCAAATTCGAAGACACATGGGCTTCTCACTATGCTTCGACTTCTATAGTGAAAAAGTCTTGGAATAGAAGAATTACTTCTCAACATTCTGATGTTCTGGAGATCAAGTTCAAAAGAGTCTTAAAAGCTCTTTCTTTTTGGAGCAAAGCTAAACTAAAGGATCTAAATCTTATGAAGGAAAAGCTGATCATGGAAATTTATGATCTTCAAATGGAGGAGTCTGGGAATGGAGGCTTATCCGATTCTAAGGTAATACTTATTAGATCCAAAATTAATGATTTGAATTGCACTTTAGCTTGAATTAATTCTTGGTGGAGACAAAGAGTGAAGGCAAGATGGTTAAAAGATGGAGACTTTAATACAATGTTTTTTCACTCTTTTGCTAACGCTAGAAGAAATGCAAATTTCATTTTCAAAATTAAAAATGAAGAGGGTGAGTTGGTAGAAGATCAAGCTCTTATTGAAAGTATTTTTTACAAATACTTTCAAAATAAATGGAACTACAGAGAATGTTCTTTGAAGGGATGGACAGAACCGAAAGTTTTACTTTCGGATTATGATAGAGACGTTTTAAATTCTGACTTGATGCTGGAAGAAGTGCATATTGCTGTTAGCCAAATGGAAGGAGGTGTTTCACCGAGAGTGGACGGTATTACTCACTCTTTTTTGAATTTTTATTGGCATATCATTAATATTGATGTTTGGAATGCTTTGAAAAGATTTTTTTCCAAGGGTAAATTGGAAACTAGTTGGAAGGATACTTTGATTATTC
The DNA here is from genome assembly GCF_001605985.2 of Dendrobium catenatum. Taxonomy (NCBI): domain Eukaryota; kingdom Viridiplantae; phylum Streptophyta; class Magnoliopsida; order Asparagales; family Orchidaceae; genus Dendrobium; species Dendrobium catenatum. The sequence continues at coordinate 100,890 of NW_021318822.1, read as the reverse complement.
TTATTCCTAAAGTTCATTTGCCTATATTGCCTTCTAATTTTAGACCTATAAATTTATGTAAAACTATGTATAAACTTGTAGCTAAAATTCTTCTGAATAGATTTGTGAATCTTCTTCCAAAACTTATATCTGAAAATCAAGTTGCTTTTATTAAAGGCCGGTCCTTATCTGATAATGTTTTAATTGCTCAAGAAGTCTTCAACAAATTCAGATTTTCTAAATCCTCTAAAGGACTGGTTTCCTTCAAAATTGATATGGAGCAAGCTTATGATAACATGTCTTGGGAAACTTTGGAGTAAATTTTAAGCTATTTTGGTTTTCCTACTTACTTTGTAAAGCTTATTTTGGAATGTGTAAGATATCCTAGGTTCTCTATTTTAATCAACGGCAAATCTTCTCAATGGATCGGCGCTCAAACTGGCTTTCGTCAAGGTTGTCCCTGAAAGTTCGTTAGGGATGTTAGGCCCTATAGAACTGGCCCAATGCTAATTAAAAGAGAGAGGTGAATTGGAAAACTTTAAAACCAAAGATAAAACTCCATCCAAAATCACCACAAACAAAGTGCGGAAGAAAAATAAATGCGGAAGCAATAATAAGAAAAGAACTCACCAGATTTATAGTGGTTCGATCAAACTTTGACCTACATCCACTCCTTGGAGGCACCCTCCAAGTATTGCACTAACAAAGTGTCTCTCCTTTATCCCCCACAGCTAGGCGGAGAAGCCCTCAAAAAATCACTTCCACCTTCCCCGGTGCGGCGGAGTCGCCGGGTCCTTTGACACCAAAGAGATCTTCTTCTTTGGTGAACTTACCTCGAGATAAGCCTTGAATCCGATGGTACTAAGGTGCGAGTTCGTCGGAGCAACCGTGTGGAATCCCCTCCACACTCCCTTGAGTTTCTCCCCCTCACAGGATCTTCTCCCTCTCAAACTCCACCCTTTCCTCTCTCCCTTTCAAGCTCTCTCTTCAAGTTTCCCCCACAAGAATGAAGCTACAATGGCTGCTAAAGACAATTATAAAGTGCCTTACCATAGCTTAAAAAGAAGCTCTCAAAACGAGCTCATTAATGCAAGTTGCCTCCATTATCGTCCAGGACGATAGGCATATCGTCCTGGCCGATTAGTTCAAATATTAGGAAAATCGTCCTGAATATCGTCTTGAAATGAAGCTGGACAATGTCTAATCATCCTGGACGATCTTGCGATCAGCCTGGACGAAATCCCCATTAATTGCTTTCCAAAACTACCTGTTTGGAAAAATTGACCTGGATCGTCCAGGACAATATTTTATAATCCAGGCCGATATCCAAAAATAAGATTTTCCTAAGTAGATATGGCAGCATATTCTTGCTGTATTGAGCCGATCGTCCTGGCCGATACAAAATCGTCCAGGATTATGTGTTTTACAAAAAGATGGCTGCTTTAATGAGGATACCCTAATTAGGGTTTCTACTTTAGCCAGATCATCCAGGACGATGTTTCCAAAAATAGAAATCTTTTAGGGCACAATAGAAAATCTTCCAAGTTACAAATCATCAGATGCCACATTAAATACAACAGACTCAAGAAAGGAAAAAGATTACAAACTGACACATACCTAATTTACCCAATCTTGAGCTGGTTCCAGATTGCAGTCTGATCGTGTGGACCTGAAATGTTAGCACATAAGGCAATCGTAGAGAAATAAGAAATGTTTGCTATCATCAAAATCATAAACCATAGATCCGCAACAATCTCCCCCTTTTTGATGATGGCAAAATATTTCAATTTGAATTTTCAAAAAAGGTAATTTCTCCTAATTTCCCACTCACTAGAATAAACCCTTTTTAAAAAAATAGGGGAGATTAAAATATTTTTGTTGTTTTTAATTTTTTTGAAAACAAGATACAAAAGACAGTAACAGTATAAAAAATCAACAATACGTTCTCCCCCTTTGACATTATCAAAAAGAGAGGAGGCACAAAAAAATGAATAAAAGAAAAAAAAAGAAAACGTTCCCTGATCTAGTGAAAAAACAAATATTCTTAAAAT
>NW_021318822.1:91919-96877 GCF_001605985.2 Dendrobium catenatum | reverse complement strand
CGGATTTTATAGTGGTTCGGTCAAACCTTGACCTACATCCACTCCTTGGAGGCACCCTCCAAGTATTGCACTAAATAAGTGTCTCTCCTTTAGCCCCCACAGCTAGGCGGAGAAGCCCTCACAAAATCACTTCCACCTTCCCGGGTGCGGCGGAGTCGCCGGGTCCTTTGACACCAAAGAGATCTTCATCTTTGGTGAACTTACCTCGAGATAAGCCTTGAATTCGATGGTACTAAGGTGCGAGTTTGCCGGAACAACCGTGTGGAATCCCCTCCACACTCCCTTGAGTTCCTCCCCCTCACAGGATCTTCTCCCTCTCAAACTCCACCATTTCCTCTCTCCCTTTCAAGCTCTCTCTTCAAGTTTCCTCCACAAGAATGAAGCTACAATGGTTGCGAAAGACAATTACAAAGTGCCTTGCCATAGCTTAAAAAGAAGCTCTCAAAACGAGCTCATTAATGCAAGTTGCCTCAATTATCGTCCAGGACGATAGGTATATCATCCTGGCTGATTAGTTCAAATATGAGGAAAATCGTCCTAAATATCGCCCTGAAATGAAGCTGGATGATGTCTAATCGTCCCGGACGATCTTGCGATCGGCCTGGACGAAATCCCCATTAATTGCTTTCCAAAACTGCCTGAGAAATTTTGAAAAAATTGACCTGGATCGTCCAGAACGATATTTTATAGTCTAGGCCGATATACCAGGACGATATCCAAAAATAAGATTTTCCTAAGTAGATATGGCGGCATATTCTTGCTGAATTGGGCCGATCGTCCTGGCCGATATAAATCGTCTAGGACGATGTGTTTGCAAAAAGACGGCTGCTTTAATGAGGATGCCCTAATTAGGGTTTCTACTTTATTCAGATCGTCCAGGACGATATAAATATCGTCCCGGACGATGTTACCAAAAATAGAAATCTTTTAGGGCACAACAGAAAATCTTACAAGTTACAAATCATCAGATGCCACATCAAATACAACAAACTCAAAAAAGGAAAAAGATTACAAACTGACACAGACCTAGTCTACCCAATCTTGAGCTGGTTCCAGATTGCAGTCTGATCGTGTGGACCTGAAACGTTAGCACATAAGGCAATTGTAGAGAAATAAGGAATGTTTGCTATCATCAAAATCATAAACCATAGATCCGCAACAGTCCCTTATCTCCGTTCCTATTTGTATTATGCTCTCAACTCTTATCTAATGCTCTTATTCAAGAAGAAAAGGATATAGGAATCAAAATTCATCACAATGCTCCTAGGATATCTCATCTGCTTTATGTAGATGATGTATTGATATTTTCTGAAGATAATATGAAGATGGTCAAGAAGATTAAAAAAGTCTTATTGAAGTTCTGTAGTTGGTCGGGACAAAAAATCAACTACAAAAAATCATCCATTTTCGGTGGAAAAATTGTAAGCTCTAGAAGGTTGAAGAAGATTGCTCGGGTAATGGGATTCATGATTGTGAAAGAATTCTATTACTTAGGAGTAAAAATAGCCTTGAGAAGATTGAAGGCTGCAGATTTTAACTTCCTTGTGGAGAAGGTGCTCGGCAAGATGGAAACTTGGGGAAGCAAATTTATATCTCTAGCAGGGAGATTCACTCTTATTAAATCAACAATTCTGGCTATTCCTGTTTTTACTTGCACACATGTGTTGGTTCCGGCTAGAATTGTAACGGAAATTGATAAAGCTTGTAGGAATTTTATATGGCACAAGGAGAAGAATGAAGCAGGTTTGCATTTTGTAAGCTGGGAAAATCTTTGCAAACCTTTGAAATTAGGAGGACGTGGCCTTCTCTCTATTGCTCAAAGAATGGATACTTTAAGAGAAAAATTTTCTTAGAAATACATAAAGGAAGAAGATTCTTTGTTACATAAATTTCTGATGCCGAAATATGGTGATTCATACTGGAATAATGATTGCAAACAAAATTGTTCAAACACATGGAAATTTATTATAAGTGGTGCAAGGGCTCTTCAACCGATTATCAGGTGGAATATTTGCAATGGTACGAATGTGAATGTTATGAAGGATGTTTGGGTATTAGACAAACCTTTTTGTAAGTGGCCTAGTTTTATTGATAACCTTCATATGAGTGATTCATGTGTTGATTTTCTTATCAAAGAAGGAGCATGGGACATGGAGAAACTTCATAGTTTCTTCGAAAATGATTTGGTTCAGTTGATTTGTAGAATCAACATTGAGAAGGACGGTGTTGTAGACCACATGGAACTAATTTCACAAAATTCTGGAAGAATTTTGGCTGCTGTTTCTTTTGAAGCTCGGAGCAATGTATTTAATGGGGAGAATTAATGGAATTGGATTAAGAAAATTTATCTCAATCCAAAAACTGAAACTTTCTGGTGGAGGATCTATCATAAAGCCATTCCAACTTTTCACTTTTTGGAATACCGAAGACTAAAAGAAGGATGCTTATGTCCAAGAGGTTGCTTGGATATTGAAGACATTAAACATGTGGCGGTAAGTTGCGTTAAGTTGATCCAAGTTATTAAAATTCTGAATAACTGGGGATTTAAAATCTCGATTTTTAGCTGCTTTATTGAGCTAACTTCTTGGCTGAAGTCCAATGCTACCAAAAATACTTTTACCACTAATGTGTATTGTACATTGGTGTTACTTTGTTGGAAGTCAAGAAATAAATTCATTCATGAAGGAAAGGAAGATAGCAGTGTTTATATTGCCTCCAATGTTCTTAGCATAACTTCTATTTCTATTCTTAATAGAAAGAAATCGGGCCTTTGGGATGTTAATCAACCATTTCAGTTGTTTAGTAGATCTTGGCATACTCCTCCACCCGATTGGATCAAAATAAATGTTGATGCTTCTTTACTTACTTCTTATAAGGCCGGTATGGGAGCAGTGAGACGTGACCACAAAGGAAGATTTTTATTTGCTCTTGGAAGGAAAGGCATTCATTGGGATATTGCTCAACTTGAATTGGAATCTATTCTCTCTATTCATGATACTATTATGGATTGTATCAATCAATACAAGGGCATTATTATTGAAGGAGATAATGAAAAAGTGATGAAATGCTTTCAAAGCTACAATAACATGGAATCATGGAAAAATCCGGAAAAGGATGTAAGAACTTCTTCCATTCTTAATTGCTTTTACTTTGTTATTTTCAAATATGTTAGTAGGGAAAGCAATAAGTTAGCGAATATGTGCGCTAACATTGCTCTTAATGGAGATTTTTATTGGGACAACTTTACTTTGGATCACATTCCTCACTCCTTTTTTTCTTTATTAAAGGAGGAATGTGAGGCTATTAGCTTGTAGTAGCTTATTTCTTTTTTAATGCTATTTCCTTTATGCATTTTCAAAAAAATAATAAAAAATAGACTGTAGGTGATATATTAAAGAAAATGAAAGAAGACACAAGCAGATTTCCAATCAAAATCAAAAAATCAAAATAGTTCAAGCATATACTTGCATGATTATAACAGATACAAGATAGGTTAAAAAAAGAATTTGAATATTCCTTCAGGGAAAGAAACAGTTTCGATCATCTAAAGTTGACATCTACTTCCAAGACACAAGTACAAATTAATCAAACTGAAGCAATGCAAATAATAATATTTCCATGCATAAATAATAGACATACTTTTTAATAGTACAATAATGAAAATAATATTGTAAACTTTCAAGCACCGATGTAGAAGCCATAAAGGAAGCAGTTACAGTAGGTTATGATCTCTTAGATTCCATGCCAATTAGAATTTTTACACTCTCTTAATCTATTATATATAATCTCTTTATACATTCAAACTGTAATGCTAAATGAAGATTAAAAATTGAATTCACTACATTAAAACTACAATGCTATTTGGAGATTCCACTACAGTTGCCATGTAGGCTCAGAAATAGGTATTTAAAGCTTTCAGAAGGCATGTCATCTTGCTGAAAATGCAAATAAATAAAAGAACAAAAATACCAAAATTTTATAGTAGTTCGATAAACTTTACCTACATCCACTCTCCATAGTCCTCCTCTCTGTGTATTTTAGTAAACAATTTAGTGTCTCTCCTTTAGCCCATATGGCATGGTGAAGAACCCCTTACAAGAATCACTTCCAACCTTGGTTCGGCTAAGAACCGAAATCCTTTTTGTTAATACTCGATCACTATGAATTATGTTGTTAAACCTAAGCTTATGTCCCAAGGCTATCCAAGAGGGGGGTTGAATTGGTAATTTAAAAATTATCCCTCTTTTGAGTATGTTGAACCAAAAATAAACTTTAATGAATTTTTAGAAATAGTTTTTTAACCACAATTTTTAGAACAGAAAAAGCAGAAAATAAAAATATGTAAAAAATAAAAGGCAAAAGATTTATAGTGGTTCGATCAAAACCAGACCTACATCCACTCCTAGGAGGCACCCTCCGAGTATTGTACTAATACTAATAGTGTCTCTCATTTTGCACCCACAGCAAGGCGGAGAAGCCTTTACAAACACTCTTTCCACCACTACCCGGTGCGGCAGAGAACCATCATCCTTTTACACTATCCCTAACGTTGGCAGAGAACCGTCCATCATTTCACACTCTCATAGTGTGGGCAGAGAGCTCTTCGGCTGTTCACACTCTCCTAGTGTGGATAGAGAACCCTTCGGCTGTTCACACTCTCCTAGTGTGGGCAGAAAATCCTTCGGCTGTTCACACTCTCCTAGTGTGGGCAGAAAATCCTTCGGCTGTTCACACTCTCCTAGTGTGGGCAGAAAATCCTTCGGCTGTTCACACTCTCCTAGTGTGGGCAGAAAATCCTTCGGCTGTTCACACTCTCCTAGTGTGGGCAGAAAATCCTTCGGCTGTTCACACTCTCCTAGTGTGGGCAGAGAACCCTTCGTCTGTTCACACTCTCCAAGTGTCGACAGAGAACCGAATCTCCTTGACAGATCTCCTCACAAGAAATCTAGAAGGAAGAA
>NW_021318822.1:55641-91662 GCF_001605985.2 Dendrobium catenatum | reverse complement strand
GTCTGAACGAAATTTTTACAGAGAAGAATTCATCCTGGGATGATTTGGATTTCGTTTGGATGAAATTTTTACGGAGGAGAATTTATCCTGGGACGATTTGGATTTCGTCTGGATGAAATTTTTATAGAGCCCATGTCATCCTGGAATGATTATAGATATCGTCTGAACAAAATTTTTACAGAGCCTAACAAGTCTTGAGACAAAAATAATTTCATCCTGGACGACCAGGACTTAGAAAAATTTCCTCCAACTCCTGTTCCTTCCATTGCTCTTACGAGGAGATAACTGACCTGATCGTCCCGTACGAATTAGGTTCGTCCCGTACTATCAGTGCAAATTTTGTAAGATCTCCTTAAGTGTGTGTGTTTTTATTCACTCAATTACAATCACTCCCTCTCAATTCAAAGAATAATTTAAAGCTTCAATTTGCAAAGGATTGTATGCTGAATTTGATTTGAAGTCTTCTTAGTTTGGAGTTCGATTTTTCTGAATTGTTAGTACACACAAGACCAAAAACAAATCTTCCAAAAAGTGTTATGAGATAACTATAAATAAAATAATAATATTTGGAATCATCAAAACTATACAAGTTGCAAGAATGTAAAACATGCTAATAGTAACTTTCTTAACACTTTTCACCCTCCTGGTGAGGTAGATAACCAAAATTCTTTTCACCCTCATAGTGAGGCAAAAAACTTGAATCTTTTTCACCCTCCTAGTGAGATAGAGAACACGAATCCCTTATACTATCCTGGTGAGGCAGAGAAGTATGAATCTCTTTCACCAACACATTGCTACATAGTACCCAAGTCCTTTTTCACCAAAGTGGTTTTCTTCCTAAAGCTTCCTTTATGTTAAACTTTGACATGGAGGAACTCGGATGCAAGTTCACCAAAATAATTGTGTGAAACTCTCTCTCTCACTCCCTTGAACCCACAAGGATCTTCTCCCTCTCTATTAAACTTTACCATTTCTCTCCCTAACTCAAAGCTTTCTCTTCAGTGCTTTCACACAAAAGATATAACCTAATTACTGGCAAAAGTCTCCTTCAAAGTTTGATAAGAGAGCTTAAATACAAGGCTTCAAAAAACCCTAATTTTTTTAACTTAGCCTACTCTGTTTGTACAGTATGATTAATTTAAAAGCCCCTATCCATTCGATATGATGAATGAGTATTAGTACGATCAATTCAAAAATCTTAACATGATTGTATAGTACAAATCATTGATCATACAATACGATTAATAAATTACTTAAGTTTGTCAAAGATGATCTCTGGGATGATAAAAAATAGTCGAGTCGATTGTCAAATATGGCTAGTATCATATAATATAAATAGTTCAATAAAATCAAGGTTCGTCTAGGATGATCCAAGACACAATAAAAACTTATCTATAATAATTTTCCAGTATGATCATGATAGTATCGTACGATTAAACTCATTAATTAAACCATATTTTAATTGATTAATCATATGAATTAATTTTGGCATGATTTTAAATATCATACAATACGAACATGTTTGTACAGCATGATTAATTTAAAATTAAAATTTTGAATTAATTGCCTAATCGAGTTCATGCAGTATGATTAGTTTAAAAAGATTAATCACTCAATACAGTATGAACTTAAAATTTTTTGAACATTTAATTTTCACTCTCCTGTGTGTGTGTTCTTGATTACTAAGCTAGAATATTCCTTTTATATTACTTTGACTCAAGAAATACAAAAATAAATAAATAAAAATACAAACTCTTACAAACATTAAATCTTTTATACCCAGTCTCGAGTCTTGATCCTTTGTTGCAAGGTGTATGTTGTACCTAAAATGTTAGTGTGCACAAGATAAATATGTACTAATGGTACTAGAAGGAATAAAATAAAATATAATAATGTTTGTTATCATTAAAATCATGAGCTCAAGATCCATATTGCAATGGGGGTTGTCCTTAGGAGTGTTACTCTAATTGCGATTAAATTTTGAAGAAACAATATGTTTTGATGATTTGGAACACCTAGAGTGAATATCGGTGATGAAGGAATCCACTTTTACAAGTGATTTGAGATATTGATAGCTAAATTTGGAGCTAAACCTAAAATTGATGTTACATATCACCCCAAAACTAGTGGCCAAGCTAAAATATAAAATAGGGTGATAAAAATATTTTAGAGATGATGGTCAATCAAAGTAGTAAAGATTAGTCTTTGAGATTAGAAGGAACATTATGAAAATATTTGTAACTCCAAATGAACTTAGGTAGGAATTTAACCTACCTTACCTTCAGACTTCTCAACCACCAATTACTCTTTTCACTACAAGAGCAATCTAATTATCTAAAAATAAAATAAAATAAAAGATACATCGAGAATTTACAAACTCTTCTTCAGGTTTTCAATCATCCAAATATACAAAATAATAGTTCACAATATAATGATCTCTTTAAAACACCTAAATAAATTATGAAATAACAAAAAGATACATGTAGCTTACATTCCCAAAACTTCTACTCTCTATCAAAATCAACCTACTAAGCAAGATACATCCATTTTACTAAAATACTTTAAACAACCATAAGAGTACAAAACTAAGTAGGACAACATGTATCCATTGAAAGTTTGGGGAGTTTATTAGACCTCAATAAACTATGCCAATATACACTAAGAGAGGGAGGGAAGAGGGGGTGAATTGGTTATTTAAACATTTCTTTAGCATAATTTTTTTTGTGATTTTTTAATAACTTAAAATAAATGAATTGATCATCGAATTCATAACATAATACTCTTCACAATAATAATAATATGTTCAACTTAGATTATATGAATTCACTAGTATCTTCACATGTAATACATAATCTATTCAAAGTTTAATTATTAGTGGTACAGGTAGAAACAATCATATAATCATCAGACTTAAGTGCTCATAAAATACAATTTAAGCATTTAGCATTCAATTATGCAAGGACTTGTTTTTCTCTACTATATTATATAAAAGAGTTTTGACTCCATTAATAATATGTGTTGGTATAGAATAATAAGATTGAATCATATGCCACATTCTAAAATTAATAGATTGTAAAATCATAGATATGTGAATTTTATACTGATTGAGTCAAACAATGACCTATATCCACTCCTTGGAGTCCTCCTCTCCATGTATTACACTAAACCTTTAGTGATTCTCCTTTAGCCCCCACAACTAAACAGAAAAGCCCTTACAAAATCTATTTAACCCACATGGTGCGGCAGATGACCGTAATATTTTTACCCTCTTAGTTAGGCAGAGAACCTATACTCGTTTTTCATTCTTCTAGTAAAGGCAGAGAACCTTGACTCATTTTTCATCCTCCTGGTGAAGGCAGAGAACCTATAATTCTTTTCACCCTGGTGAAGGAAGAGAACCTATAATCACTTTCACCTACCCCAATGCGACAGAGTAGCTAGGTCCTTTGACATCAAAGAGATCTTTTTCCCAAAGTTTCTCTTAAGATAAACCATGACACATGGAGGAACTTAGGTGAAAGTTCGTTGGAGCAACCGTATGAAACTCCCTCTCATACTCCCTTAAAACCCATAAGGATCTTCTCCCTCTCTCACAAATTCCACCCTTTCTCTCCCAAGTTTGAGGCTCTCTCTTCAAACTTTCTTTAGAAGAAAATAACTCAATGGATTTCAAAAAGACTATTACAATGTCTTATGAGAAAGCTTAAATAGAGGGCATAAAAACCCAAAAAATTCAATTCAACTATCAAAGTTCATACAATATAATAGTAAGATCGTCCAGTATGATACCCATAATTTAACCTGTTAGTACTGTATGATCGCTCATTCGTACAGTACGATCAATTCAAATTTTCCTGCTAGAACTGTATGATTTGGAGTTTTTGTAATGATATATTTATAAAATATAGTACAAATAAACAATCACATAATACAATTATTTTAACTGAAATGCAGTTCATACAAGACAAAACTTGGGGGCAACCAAATATAGTCTCTATCGATCGTACAACATGATCCAGTTCATACAGTACGATAAAAAAATTAAATTAATCAGATTCAAATGACTAACCACAATATTAAATTAGGTAGTATTTTAAACATCGTACATTATGATTTGACTCATATAGTACGAATAGAGTATATTCCAAATTCAAATTTTTGTCTAATTTAATGAACGGTGGGGTTTCTAATTATAATAGACCATCTAGTATGATGTGGTATTTATAGTGTACAATTAATTATATTTTAAAATTATTTTTCTAGATTAATAAAATATTTTAATTAATTTCTATAATAGTAGATCATCTAGTATAATATTGAACATACAATAAGATATTCAAAAAAATTCAAAATTTTAAAATTATTTTTGCTTTTCTTGTATGTGTATATACGGTTAACAGGCTAGCATAGAACCATAGAGGACTTCACTCAAGAAATAAAAAATAAATTAATTAAAATTATATACTTTTTTAATATAACCTTTTCTACCCAATCTTGAGCGCTGAATCTTCAAAGAGTAGTGCATGTTGTACTTGTAATGTTAGTAAATACACAAATATATATGCACTACAAATACTATGAGAAATAAAGAGGCAATAAATAATATTTGTTATCATCAAAAATATAAACTTAGGAGCCTGAGTTGTAACAATCTTCCTCTTTTTTTTTTATGATGGAAAATACTATTAGTTGAATTTACATACTAATATTATTTTTACCTAATCACAAACTCACTATGAGGATTACATTAAAAAATAGGGGGAAAATTATTTTTTAAAGAAAATAGTTTTAAAACTAAATAATGGATGAATAAATACAACCAAATATATTCTCCCCTTTTTGGAAAATTCGCATGTCTACTTCTTGCAGTCTTTTTGATTTTCAAATGTGGCAAATGATTTTAACTGGTTACTATACCGTCATGTATTATTGAGGGAATTAAAACTGATATTCCTTTCAATTAATGGAGTAGAAAAGAACAAATCAATGCTCAATTAAATGCTAAATCATTGAACTATTTTTTTATGCTTTAAATTCTAAAGATTTTATGTTTATTTTCATGTGCATTACTGGCAAAGAAATTTGGGATAAATTACACACTACATACGAAGGCACTAGTGAAATCAAGCAATCCATATTAAATATTTTAATGCATGATTATGAATTATTTTGCATGAAAACTTCTGAGTCGATCTTAGACATATATACTAGGTTTATTCAAATTATGACATCATTGCATGCTTTAGGTAAAGAATTTTCAAACTTTGAAAAAGTCAATAAAATTCTTCATTGTTTACTTGACAAATTTGATGTTAAAGTTGTTGCTATTTGTGAATAAAAAAATTTGAATGAATATTCTATTGATAATTTGATTGGCTCACTCATTGCCTACGAGCAAAGTTTGAGTCAAAAACTTTTGGATGCAGGTGAGATGATAGTGCTAAACGCTGAAGACTTAGAGAAAAGTGGCTTAGTTGGTGACGAAAGAGATGATTTATCAAGCAAATTAAAAAGCCCACCAAAGCATAAGTATCAACAAAAGTGGAACAAAGGTAAAAATGATAAGAATATTAAGATTTCTTCTAATGTTGTTTGCATTGGATGTAGGAAGTCTGGACACATGAAAAATCAGTGTCCTAATTTGAGAACTCTTCCTGCAAAAGAAAATGGCAAAGCTAAGCAAATTGTAAAAATAATAAATAATGAAAAGTAAAAAATCTCCTAGGTAGACCTAGCTTCTGAATCATCAGACCAGGAGCAAGCTGATGTTTAAACTAATGTTTGTGTTTTTTGTGTATGCATGTTTTATTTGTTTTTGTATTTTTTTCTTTATGTGTTTTTTTCTTTGGATTTATTTTTTCTTTCTTTTTTCTTTTCTTCTCTTTTTCATTACTTTTTTTATTTGTCTTCTCTTTTTTTTGTGAAGTTCTCTCTGATCAACACACACGTTCACCTTTCTAAAAATGAAAAACCTATCTCCTATTTTTCTTGAATTCTTATGTAAGTTGTGGTTGATTTCTCTAAAAATAGTCAAAGGAAGGAAACTCATGATTTTGTCTTTCATCTCTTTTCTTAAAAAAGGTTATTTTACTTTTGATTCAAAATCTTTATCATATTATAAATTTGATTTTGAAACTAATCTTTTTCATCTCCCTATATTTTGTTTATCGCATAGAGATCCTTTACAAGTTGTTGAATCTACCTCATAATTTTCTTAATCAAGTAGTTCATTTTATCAATAGAATAGGTTTACTTTTATTTTTAAAATTTTAGAAAGGTAGCATATTTTATTATAAAAAATGGCCAATGATGCCAAATCAAAAAAGTGGCTAATGATGCCAAATTAAAAGACGTGCAATGATTCCAAATTGAGAAAGATACACAAAGTGTATCAAAAAGTAAAAAAATGTGCAAAGTGTGCCAAAAAGTAACAAGAGGCATAAAATGAGCCCACAAAGAGTATGCTTAATTTTTCTGTATTACTTAAAGCTTAAGAAAATCCTTGATATTTTTGATACTTGATCTTGAAGATCTTCATTCTTGATTCACCAATTTTTGTATTAATCTTCTATTAGATATATTTTATGAAAGGAGTTTTGAAACATTAGTGTTTATTTTTCTAATTTATTCCTTGATTTAGATATTGGATTAAAAAGTTTTTGAGCCTTTAAAAGAACTTGAGCTTGGATTAAATTTTTTTGAATTTCTTACATTTTCTGGATTATGCGTTGTCAATCCATTCCTTACTAAGTTTTTGAATAAAATCAAGAGGTAATTTTCTCATTTTAAGAATATTTGATTTTTTATTTTCACTAGATCACGGATTAATTTAGTTTTTATTTGTTTTTATTATTCTGGTTGTTTTGTGCCCCTCCTCTTTTTGATAATGTCAAAGGGGGTGAACGTACTGTTATATTATGTATCTTTTTTTTTATTTTTTAAAAATATAAAAATAAAAATAACAAAAATTTTGTCTTCCCCTATTTTTAAATTTTTATTCTAGTGAGGGGAAGATTAGGTGAAAATATATTTAATTTTACAAATTCAACCAGTAATATTTGACTTCATAAAAAAGGGGGAGATTATTGCAACTCGAGCGTATGAGTTAATGTTTTTGATGATAACAAATATTATGACTCACTTTCTATTGTCTACTTGTATTTGTAATATATGTTTGTTTGTGTGTATACTAACATTTCAAGAATACCATACAACATCAAACAAAGAATCAGAGCTCAAGATTGGGTTGAATAATGTTATGTTGTAAAAGAATTTGAAATATTCATTGATGTTATTTTGATTTCTTGAGTCAAGTCCTAAAGGAGTATGCTTGCTTGGTGACCATGCACACACAAACTCAAGGGAGTGAGATCTACTCAAATCTAGAAGATCAAGTTTTGAACTAATCATACTTGATGATTTTGGATCATCCAGGATGATTCTTTATGATCTTGGAAAAGAGCCGCCAATGATAATTTAGGCAAAGATTTAAGTTTAAAATTTTGTTCTAATCGTCCCGGACAATCAGATCATCTTGGATGATCAATACAAATTATGCCTAAATTGATCCTGTGATTAAGGGATAAATAATATTAAATTTTGAAATCGGATCATCCTGGACGATCTGCATATCGTACAGGATGATATTTTCCGACATACTTGATTTTCCTAAATCGTCCAAGTTGAAATACCATAATTTTTCTTCTAATCATCCTGGAGATTTTGTACTAATCATCCTGGACTATCCAAATATTGTCCAGGACTATCAGGCAAAATTCTGCACATCGTATTAGACGATCCTGCGATTGTCCAGGATGATTCTGTGCGTCGAAATTTAGTTTTTAGGATTTTTTGAAGCCCTCTTTTTATGCACATCATAGGGGACAATCCTGCGATCATCTTGGATGATGTTTATCGCCAAAATTGAGTTTTTAGGGTTTTTAGAAGCTCTCTTTTTATGCATATCATACGAGACGATCAAGCGATCATCCTGGAAAATAATGTTAATTTTGCAAATCTATTTAAAGACCTCTTGATTTCTCATGAAGAGTGTCCTTGGCAGCCATTGGAGCTTCATTCTTCTGGAGGAAACTTAAAGAGAGAGCTTGAAAGGGAGAGAGGATAGGGCGGAGTTTAGGATAGGGAGAAGATCCTTGGAGGGGGTTTCAAGGGAGTGTGGAGAGGGTTCCACACAGTTGCTCTAGAGAGCTTGCACCTTAGTACCATCGGATTCAAGGCTTGTATTGAGGGAAGTTTTGGAAAGAAGAAGATCACTTTGGTGTCAAAGGGCCCGGCTACTCTGCCGCACCGGGGAAGGTGGAAGTGATTTTGTAAGGGCTTCTCCACCTAGCTGTGGGGGCTAAAGGAGAGACACTAAGTTTAGTGAAATACTTGGAGGGTGCCTCCGAGGAGTGGACGTAGGTCAAGGTTTGACCGAACCACTATAAACCTGGTGTGTTCTTTCCTTTATTTTTTCTGCATTTATTTTCCGCACATTGATTTTCTTTGTGGTGAATCTTAGTTTTTGGTGTGATTGTATTTTTTAGTTTTAATATCCAATTCACCCCCTCCCCCCCCTCTTGGTTAGCCTTGGGACTAGTTCATAAGGGCTTAACATCTCTAACAAACTCTCATCAACTAGTTCCCAAACATCATTCCTTATAATTTAATTCAGTTCTTCTTACATGGTTAATATCTAAAATTCATCAAATAAGGCTTGAAATAAGTTCGTGGGTTCAGTCATTGAAATAAAGGTAGAGTGGTTTACTTCTTTTCTAAGTCCATGCCTAGTTCTAACTCCTTCAGATGTGTCTCCTAAGATAAGTGCTTTAGGATGACTCAAAGAATATCTCCATTCTCTAGGTAAAGTATTTTTAGGTTATACTCTTTCTTCTATATTTAAATATTTTGATCCTTGGGTGACTTCAACAACCTCTTCTTCTACCTTAAACCCTCTAGAATTATCAAATTCATCAAACACAATATGAGTGGTCTCCTCAACAACTAGTGTTCTTTTATTAAAGATTCTATAGGATTTTCCAACACTTGAGTAACTTAGGAATACTCCATCAGATTTTGGGTCAAACTTTCCTAGTTGAGACTTCTCATTATTTAGAATGAACACTTTATATCAAATGACATGAAGGTGAGAGAGATTCAGTGTTCTAGCCTTCAGAATTTCAAAGGATGTCTTATTCAGTTTGGATCTCACTTTCACCCTATTTAAAACAAAACATGATCCCAAAAGTATTTTGAAAGTGAGTATTCAGCTAACATGGCTCTATTAGCTTCTATCAAGGGTCTGTTCTTTCTTTTAGCTACCACATTCTACTAAGGGGTCCGTGGAGTTGAAAAGTTGTCATCTATCCCTTGCTCCTTATAAAAAGATTCAAATTTTTCATTCTCAAATTCTCCACCGTGATTGATATGAATAATTAGAATTTCATAACCTACCTTCCTTTGAATCCAAGTGTAAAAGGACTTTAACTCCTTAAATGATTATCTTTTATGAGATATTAATCTAACACAAGTAAACCTCAAATAATCATCAACAATCACATACATAAAAACTTTCCCTCCTAAGCTTGAAGTGCTTATAGGTTCTAAGAGATCCATGTGAAGGACTTCTAAGGGGTTTCTAGTGGTAATGTCTTTAATTTAGGGAAAGAAGGATTTGACTTACTTTTATAACTAATAGGCATCACACAGGTGATCCTTAATGAACTCTAGTTTGGGTATCTCTCTCACTAAGTCTTTTTGGATGATCTTTTTAAAGCTTTTCATACTAGTATGACATAATATCCTATGTCATAACCAGGATTCATTAGTAATAATTTTAAAATGGTCAATGTTAAATTTAATGTAATTTAAATCAAGTATGTAGACATTATTGATCCTTTTTTCCTATAAATTAATATTATTATTCAAGCTAATTATGTAGATGGTAGACATAGATTTTATACTGAAGCCTTTATCATAGAGTTGAGTGATGTTGAGCAAGTTATATTTCAATTCATCAACTATTAAAATATTTTTAATGATGAAATTTTTGAAGTTGCTAATTATACCTGACCCTGCCATTCTCTAGGTGGTGTTATCTCCAAGTGTTACCTTGTCTCCTACACTGGCCTCCAGCGAAATGAATTAATTTGCATCTCCAGTCATATTTCGTAAACATCCACTGTCTAAGAACCTTCTGTGAGAGCAACCCTACAAAATCATCAGATGTTATATTTGAGAACCCAAATAGGTTTGGATCGCATCTTATGGAAAGAAGAGTGAAATTCATGTATGTTATACTGTGATATTTGAACTTTAGGTCTCCACACTAAATATGTTCTATGATGAATAGTGCAAGCGTTGGAGATATGTCCTTACATTCCACAAGAAAAACAACTAACAACAGGAAATGAATTTACTAATCTACTTGGGTAATGATGCATCTTCCTAGGTTTGAATGATACATGTTGTTGTGATGGATTGTAAAACTCTTCAAGTGAAGGTATTTTTTATTTTCCTTGAAAGCATTTATTTTGATTTGTAAAAATTTGTTTGCACTTTTAAGATTTGAATTTTCAACTTTCAAAGCATGCTCCTCTGTATCAATTTTAGATGCAAGAGTTTCTAATCTTTTGTAAGCATTTTCTAGTTCACATAAAAACTTTTCAAGGAATCATGATTTTTAGTTAAATCAAAATTCTTTTGATCTAGTTCATCAAATTCATAAAGTAAAGTCATATAATTACTATCTGAAGTGGAATGATCTTCTGTCAGGCACTCATGCTATTTTTGCATATTAAAAAAATCAATTTAAGGCTAACTTGCAGTTTCTTGAGCTTCCTATATGAAGAATGAAAATTTTCAAAAACTTTATATAATTGATCATAAGTAATCTCACATACCTCTTATTGATTAGAGTGATCAAGATGTTCATCAGCCATTAAACACAGGTTTGTTACCTCCTCTTCTGCTTTAGTTTAAGAGGAGCCTGATGCTAATCCACACAAAAAGCCTTTTGGATCCTTTTCTTATCCTTTTTAAACTTGGGTTTCTCCTCACCCTTCTCCTTGCTCGGGTAAGCTTTCAGAGTTGGGAAATCAGGCTTCAGATGCTCTGGCTTACTGCATTCAAAATAAATAACATCAAAAGAAACTTTAGAATTTTTATTAATATTAACATTATTCCATTTATGATGATACTTTTGCTTTTTCCTCAAGAAGCACATAAATTGCCTAGTAATTAAAGCAATGTCATAATTTTTAGAACTAGAAGAATCAATGTTATAGTCATTAGCCTTTAAGGCTATAATTTTGTTCTTTTTCTTCTCATATACATCAAGCTACCTTTAGTTCACTCTTTGCTCATAAGTAATGAGTGATCCATGTAAGTTATTGATTGAATAAACATTCAAATCCTTAGATTCAGAAATGGCCATAGTTTTTGCATCAAAGGAAGAAGGTAAACTTCTCATAATCTTATTAACTTTTTCATAGTTTGTTAGTTCTCTTCCTAAGGCATACATGGATGTAACAATTTGTGTAAACCTAGTATATATTTTAGAGACAGATTTGCTAGATTTCATGCGAAAAAAATTATAATCATGCAAGATAATGTTTAGTCTAGATTGTTTAACGTCATTTGTACCTTCATATGTTATGCATAATCTATCTCAAATTTCTTTTCCAATGAAAAAAGTGGAAACACGCATATAGTCTTCATTTTTTAAGGTACAGAAAAAATAGTTCAAGCACTTAGCATTTAGTTGTGCTAGATCTCTATCATCACCAGTCCAATCAACAAAAGGATTTTTAGTTTTAACACCATTTACTAATCTAATGAAACATAGTAACCTTCTCTAACAAGCATCTACATACGATAATCAATTGATTTTAAAAAGGTGAACATTCAAGTTTTCCAACAATCAAAAGATATATTAACAAAAAGAGGTGGTCTAGTAATTGAATAACCTTCCGCGACATTTCTATTTCCATAAGATCATCTTAGACAATCAGGTGTAATCAATTCATCTAGATGATATGTCAAAAAAGTTAGCCATATCATACCGTATAATCAGGTATCGTGCTAGAAGATTAGACACAGAGCGATCATCCCGATGAGTTAGCCTATACGATTATTAATTGAGTAGATCGTACAATACAAGCACATGGATCATATTAGATAATGTCCTATAAAGAATCATACCATCTGCATTTAAATCATCCAATAATTTATGCTATGTTGATCATATAATATGATGGTTTAATTATACATGACAATCACCAATAATTGATCAATTTAAGTTGTTGGATATGTTGGATCTGAGATTAAATTTTGTTAATATCGTATAATACGATGTGGATCGTCCTAGTTGATGTAAACAAAAATTGAAAAATTTAGGGGAAGGAATGTGATGATCAGGAGGGTTTTTAAATGAAAAATAAAATGCAAAAAACATAAAATGGAATAAGAACAAGCCAAAAACAATCATAAATCAAAATAAAAAACACACATTTTTTTAATCTGTCAACTCCCAATAAATGATTAAATTACATCATTTCTAAATTTAGGAAACTAGTGAGACAATGCCAAAATTTAGAAAGGTTAGAAAATCAATCTTGTTATCCATATATTGGACTCCTTACATGTCAAAATCCATTTGAAACAAAAATCTAAATAAAAAAAGATAGGAAATGTGATTTTTCAAACTTTGTTATAGAAAAATATCTAATAGATTAATATTACAAAGTAATTAATCTAAATTCATGATTTTCAAATTCAAGTATAATAGATATCAATTGGTGTAGGGAGTCCTCTAAGATTTTAAGGATTTGAAAGAAAGACAAGCTAACTCTTAGTGGGCTTATTTTTTGCCTCATTATCAGCTTTTGGTGCACATTAAAAATCTTTTAATTTTTAATCCACTTCATGCATCTTGAAATTATTTGGTGGTCATTGCACATCTTTTCAATTTTTGGGCTCATTTTATGCCACTTTTTATTTTTACATGCTTGCTTCCTTCCTAAATATTAAAAAAAATTCTCAATTATGAGATTAACTTCCAAATATGATAGAGTATAAGCTCACTCTCTTACATAAGGAAAAGTAAACCATAAAATAAATTCCTATCCAAATGATAAATTCAAATAGCTTGATTAAGAAAACTTGAAAGAGATTCACTGACTTTGAACATTATTCATATAAGATAGATTACTATAGGAAGATAAAATAGATCATGATTTCAAATTCTAATTTTTAATTTGAAATGGATTTTGATTCAGAATGAAAATATACCACTAAAGGATTTAGAGGAAGAGAAAGAATCAACAACATTTCTTCCTTTAACTATTTTAGAGGAGTCAATCATAGCTTACATGTTTTTAAATAAAAATAAGGTAAATTCAACATTAGAAGTGAGTAGGTTCCAATTCTGAAAAGCACTAAAAGAATGCAATAGAAAGACAAAACATAACATAAAACATACAAAAATTGTGAAAAATAGAAACAGGAAATATTAATATCAAGAATGAATATCTATGACACATAATCTAGTTCTTAAGATGCTAAAAACTTCAAAGGCCAGTGATTTTATAATGATATCAGCCAGTTAATTTTCAGTGGTATAACTCTATGTCTCCTTTGGTAACATGGTCTCTAATGAAATGATGCTTTATATAAATGTGTTTGGTGCTGGAGTGTTGGATTGGATTCTTTGAAATGTAGATGACATTAATATTATCACATAAGATTGAAATTGTGCCTATAAGTAATTGAAAATCCAAAATTTGTTGCTTTAACCAAAGGACTTGGGTCACACAACTCCCAAAGGTTATGTATTCATCTTCAGCAGTGGACAATGCAACTGAGTTCTATTTTCTATTGGATATATCAGGAGACTAAAGATTGCCTATGAATTGACATGTCCTAAAAGTGCTCTTTCTATCAACCCTAAAAGTTTACGAGGAGTGTTAAACCCTACAGAACCAGCCTGAGGCTAATCAAGAAGAGGGTGAATTGGTAGTTTTAAAAATTTTAAAACAAAAAGTAAATCTTATTGATCTTTTTAAATATTTTAAATAAAACAATAAATCTTGATGTGAAAGAAAAATAATATTCGTAATAGTAATATGATCAGATATTTAAATCTCAAAATAAATCATAGAAAAAGTGCATAAATAAAATTTAGTGAAAATAATAAGAAAGAACACAATGAGTTTTATTATGGTTCGGTCAAATCTAACCTACATCGACTCCTTGGAGACTCCCTCTCCAAGTATTTCACTAAATTTAAGTGACTCTCCTTTTATTCCCACAGTATGGCGGAGAAGCCCTTACAAAATCTTTCCACTAACACGGTGAGGTAGAGAACCTTGAATCCTTTTACTCCCTCTTGGAGAAGGTAGAGAACTTATGAATCCTTTAAATCCTTCCTAAAGTAGGCAGAGAACATATGAATCCTTTTAATCCTTCCTAGAGTACAAAGAGAATCTTGATCCATAGAACCAGTAGAGCAACCCGAAGAAGATGAAGAACACCTTACATGGAGTTACCTTTATAATTCCCTCACAAACTCCCCCTCATAAGGATGTCTCTTTCTCAAGATCTCCATCTTCCTTCTATAAGCTCTCCCATGGATCAACTCCACAAAAAAAGATTAACCCAAGGGTTAAAATAATTGCTTAAATAGAGAGCCTCCAAAAGAAGCCCTAATTTTTAATTCTGCACAACTGATCATCCAGGAAGATCGATAGATCATCCTATATGAGTAATACAAAATAGCCCTATCAGCAAGGATGATTACCTTTGCTTTGTATGATCAGTACATGTATTGTATAGATCATCCTATATAATCTTATGATCGTTCATGACAATTAGTTCAAAATACCATATTAATTATCCACTACAATAATGGATGAAGGGTGCTAATCTCCATATCATCCCAAAAATGTCTTGGGACGTCCAGGACAATTTAAGTAAAGTTATGGTTTTTCAACTAAATCGTCCATTACAATATAGATGGATATCTAGATCGTCCTGTACAACTTGATTGAAAAATTTAACCATAATTACTCTCCTAATAACCAGATCAATTTAGGCATGATTGTCAAAAATCGTTGAGGATGTTGCACATCGTACTGTATGATTAAAACATAATTTGAAACTTAAAAAATTACATAAATTATGATTGGCTATTATTTTCATCTTTTAAGCTGATCATCCTAGATGATATGGATCATCCAATACGATTAGTTTAATCACATCTAATTAGCCGAATGCCCTAATTTGGGTTTCTAATTTTCAACAAATCATCTATGATATAGTTAAAAATAGAAAAAAAAAATCTCTAACTCACCAAATTTCTCCCCTTGAGTGTGTGTGTGTAAGGTTACTTAGCTTGGGGTCCACCATATTCAGGATTTGACTCCATAAAGATAAAAAATACATTGATATGGAATTACAAACATACTCAACCATAACCTACCCGATCATTAGCTGATTTTATTTGCAAGTGATCTTTGTAGACCTGAAAGGTTAGTTAGCAGGGAAAATAAAATAGATATTCAATAATAGTAGTGGTAAAGAAATAATAATATTTATTATCATCAAAATTAAAGTATTTGGATCTAGATTTGCAATAATCTCCCACTTTTTTATGATGACAAACATTGTTGTTAAAAATTTTAAATCAAGAAGAATTTTTTTTAAAATTACAAAAAGAAAGAACAAAAAGAAAAAAAAATCATAGTAAAATACGGTAGATTCCATTAAAGCTAAAGCAAATAACCCAACAACTACTCCCCCTTTGACATAAAAAAAAAGGGAACAAGAAAAAAAAAACATCAGATGAAACACAATACATAAAAGAGAACCAGTACAAAACTAAAACCAAATACTAACTACCTTGTAAAAGGATGAAACTTAATCAGGTGGAGGTGGTGGTGGCTGCTAAAAGAATCAGTGTCGGGAAGAAAATTGCTCCAAACCAGGCCATGTCTTTGTCGTGTTGTTGCTAGTTATGGACTGCATATGCCTTAAATCGAGCTACATCCTGATTATATTGTAGTTGTTGCTCGATCATATATGACTCAAATCTGGCTTCACACTGGTCGAACATCTAAACTAGTTCATCTATATGGAGTGCTGGTGGATAGGGATAGGTTCAGGAATAAATCCTTCCTCTTCATCCTCAAGCTCCTCGCACACTAGTTGGTGATGAGTACTGTGAAGGTTGTAAAGAGCTATTGGAGAAGAAAATAGGGAGGTGATCAGGTGGGGATGTATATTGAAGGTTGTATTTTATCTTAAAGATATAGATAATGAGATATCCTAAAGCTAGATTTGGTTTCCTTGTGTGGCCAGGTTCCCTAATGCTAGTTAGATGTTATATGTATTGGATTATGAGATCAACTGTGTTCTTGGTGAGCTAAAATTTAGTATGTGGTGAGGGATAGAATAGGAGTGATGTGAAACCCTTAAACTTTCAAGTTATTTTTTAAGAAAGAAAGAAAAAATAAAATTTTGTGTGCAGTTAGTCATTATGAACTGAACAAGATGCAGGTTAGTCTGTACGAACTGTCTGTACAAATTGAACAAGGTGCATGTTCGTCTGTATGAACCATCAATTCATATGTATGAACTAAACAAAATTTTTTGATAGAGCCCACCGTCCTGGGATGAAAATCAAATATCGTCCGTACGAACGTGGTCTGAGGATATGACAGATCTGATCGTTCTGGGTGAATGTAAATTTTTGTCTGGACGATCATAAATATCTTTTTAAGCACGATTGGATTTGTTTTGATAAGAGAGAAATAGGAGAGAGAAAGAGAAGGAAAGAGGAGGAAAAGTCAAGTTTTGGGCGTCTTTGGTCCATTTTCATGGATCGCCGCAGTTGGGAAAGTTGATCGACTCGAGGTAAGGCACATTATGCCTATCTCAATTTTTAGAAATATGAGTTTTGGGTGAATATTTTGATTTAAGTTTTGTTTTCGTTAGCAAAAAATGGGTATAATTTTGCACCGATAAAACTTTTACCACATAACTTTTGGTATGTCATAGAGATTATGATTTTATTGTTTTGAATATTTTATTGAAATTTTTCACTAGGTATTTTGAAATATGTGGGGTTTTTATCGAATAAAAAATAATTGGGTTGTTGAAAAATGTTGCTTCAATACAATAAAAGCTTTGAAATGTTGTTTTATACAATCTCTGGTAATTTGGAAATTTTTTAAAACTGTGAATTTTGATCCATTGGATTTTCTGTTGTCTGCCGTTATACATTATGATGACATTATGATATATATATGATTTCTCTGAATATGATATGATTTGATATTTGATATGATTTGGTTTGAATGATGTCAGAAGGGAGTTATAAGGGGCCAAAATTCTTTGAGATTCTGTCTGTGTCAAGGAAGGGAGGCATAAGGGGCCAAAATTCTTTTAGATTTTGTCTAGGTCTAGGAAATGAACTCTGATATAAATATTTTTATATATCTGATATATTTTGGTGCTGTAAGCATAAATGGAGGCATAAGGGGCCAGAATCCTTTGATATTCTCTCTGGGTCAGAGATATGTGATTTGAAATATGATTTGAAATCTGATTTGAAATGTGATTTAAACAATTATGTTATATGAATTTGGTTCAATTCTTATGTATATGTTATTTGATTCCATCTGATTATTCGATTTCTGTATGATATTATAAATTCTGCCTGATTATATGATTTTTGTGAGAATAGATGAATTTTTTTTATTCTCTGAATTATGTACGAATACATAATTTAAAGAATGATTTGATATGTATTTTGTCTTGAAATTTTAGTTCAGTAATTATTTGACTTAAAATGAATTGATTTTAAAGCTTATGTGAATTATTTTGGAATAAGAGAATCTGGAAATTTAGATCGGCTAGTATGATCTTACTGAGCTGTTAGCTCATTGTGGTTATCTTCAATTTTTTTAGGTTCTGGGAGAGGAAAGTAAGTTTTGGACTAGCCGTTCAGGATATGATCTAAAGTTATATGTATTTTTGTACTTTTGATTTTTATATAATCATGGATGATTTATTATTCTATTCTATACTTTATATTTATAGCCATGCACTATAATGAATATGGTTATTTTGAAGAATAAGAAGAAAGAAAATAATGGATGACTTTTTTGTATATTTAGATGTTTGTAGAAGCTCTGTGGTTATGTATTTCATTGTATATTGGAAGAAAAAATCTGAAAACAAATTCCAGAACTAGATCCTGGGGTTATCTATCGTGGCTCAACATGATAGGATTCGTCCCGGTCGGGTTGGGTCATGATAATTGAAGAAGTATCAGTGCAATAGTTTTGGAATTTAGATCGTAAGATAGAGCTATAAAAATTAATCTATAAGTCTGTTGGGGTAGTTTCAGTCTATCTGGGTTTTTATTATTTTTGTTTTATGTGCATAGTTATGAATTCTGTGTGATTATGGATCCGCTAGACCCAGATATGACTAATGGGCAGAGTGCTAGTCTGGCAGCTCCTGTGAATTGTTCTGCCCCAGTAGTTGGTTCATATACATTTTCACAGTTTATTATATTGGTGGCTCAAATGATGAGTGAGACGTAGAATAGAGTTTCTGTTATTAGATATGAGGATGTAGATAGACATCTACAAATATTTTTGAGATTGAAGCCTCCTAGGTTTGAGGGCGTAGTTGAGCCTAGAGCAGCAGAGGGTTGGTTGAGGAGGTTAGAAAAGATATTTGATGGTATGCAATGTCCTCGTGATAGAAAGGTATCGTTAGTAGTTTTTCTGTTGGATGGTGAAGCAGAGCGCTGGTGGATGGGCTAGCGGGAGGAGAAATTTCAAGGTAAAATGAACTCTTTAATTTCTTGAAAAGAGTTTTCTGAAGTCTTTAGAGCATGGTTTGTATCCCCTTCTGCAAGATAATAAATGTAAGAGACTTTTTTGAGATTGGTTCAAGGGAGTAAGACAGTTATGTAGTACGAGATAGAATTCATTGCTTTAGCAAGATATGCGCCATAGTTGGTTTCCTTTCTAGGACATGTGGTGAGTGGTGAAGGCCTTTTTATTGATCCCCAGAAAATTCAAGAGGTTATTAATTGGCCAAGACCTACTACGGTATTTGAGATATGTAGTTTCTTGGGTATGATCAAATATTATAGGAAGTTTATGAAGGGATTTTCTCATATTTCTGCACTTTTGATAAGACTGACTCAGAAGTCAGTAGCTTTTGTTTGGACACCAGAGTGTGAAGCTAGTTTTTAGAGATTGAAGGTTTATTTGACTTCTGCTCCTGTGTTAGCACTTTCCTCTAGTACAAAAGGATTTTAATTATTCAGTGATGCTTCACTGAAAGGTTTGGGTTGTGTTTTAATGAAGCATGGTCGGATAATAGCTTGTGCCTCAAGACAGTTGAAACCCCATGAAATGAATTATCCGACTCACAATTTGGAGTTGGCTGTTATTGTATTTTCTCTGAAGATTTTGCGTCATTACTTGTATGGCGTCAAGTGTGAGATTTTCACAGAACATAAGAGTTTAAAGTACATATTTACTCAGAAGGATCTGAATTTGAGGCAAAGGAGATTGTTTGAGTTGATGAAGGACTATGATCTGACTATTAAGTATCAGCCTGGTACGGCTAATGTGGTGGCAGATACTTTGAGTAGGAAATCTTCTAAACTATCAGGTATGCCACTCACCTCTGATGAGTATTTGATACGCGATATGGAGAGGTTGTAATTGGAGGTGACTTCTTCTTCTGATTGGGATTCTGGTATAGTGACTCAGTTGATTATTCAGCCCTCTTTAGAAGAAAAGAATCATGAAGCTCAAAATCCAGATGCAGAATATTCAAAGTTGATTGATCAGATCAGATCTGGTAAGAAATATGAACAACAAATTTCTGATTTTGGTATCATTTTCTATAAGAATAGGCATTGGGTTCCTATGTTTGGAGATCTGAGAAAAGAGATTTTACATGAGGCTCATTAATCAGGACACTATATTCATCCAGGAAGTGGTAAGATGTACGGAGATATGAAAAGTTTGTTTTGGTGGTCTGAAATGAAAAATGACATAGTAGATTTTGTTTCTAAATATGAAGCATGTCAGTTAGTAATGGCAGAGCATTAGCAATCGGGAGGTCTTTTACAGTCATTGCCTATTCCTGAGTGGAAATAGAACGACATAACAATGAATTTTGCAGTGGGTTTTCCCCTATCAAGGCAAGGGTATGATGCTATTTGGGGATCGACTGGCATAATCTGCACATTTTCTTCCGATTAGACAGACAAATCTGGTAGACAAGTTAGCATGGATTTATGTTAAAGAAATTATCAGATTATATGGTTTGCTGAAAGTGATTGTGTCTGATCGGGATGACAGGTTTTCCTCTAGACTTTAGAGAGGTATTCAACAAGGATTGGGTATGAAGTTGTATTTCAATATGACTATTCAGGTACTGGAAGATCTTATGAGATTATTTATTTTGGATTTTGGAGGCAGTTGGCAAGATCATATCCCACTGATAGAATTTGCATATAATAACTGTTATCATTTCAATATTGGTATGACACCTTATGAAGCTTTGTATGGCAAAAAGTGTAGAACTCCTTTGACTCTAACAGAGGTGGGAGATAGACAAGTGATTGGTTCAGTTTTTGTAGATGATACTATTATGAAGATTAATCTGATTAAAGAAAGATTGAAATCTGCACAAGATAGACAACATAAATATTACAATCAGAAGCACAGATTGATTCAATTTCAAGTTGGTGACTTTTTATATATCAAAGTCAATCCGATGAAAGGTGTTAGCAGGTTTGGAAAAGTGAGCAAGCTCAGTCCGAGGTATGTCAGAACTTTTGAGATCGTTGAACGGGTTGATAATTCTACTTACAAATTATTATTACATGATCAGATGTTTGATTTACATAACGTGTTTCACGTATCATCTTTGAGAAAGTGGATGTCTGATTTTAGATAAAAACTTTCTACTTACGATGTGGAGGTTTTGGCAAATCTATAGTGCAGAGAAGAGCCTGAAAATATTTTGGCTTTTGATGTGAGAAAGTTGAGAAGTAAACATATTCCTATGGTTAAATTACAGTTGAAGCACAGAATAGCGAGAGAGGCTATTTAGGAGAAGGAATCTGATATGAGGCACTTATATCCAAGTCTGTTTTGACTCAGTTTTGCTTTGGGAATGTCGAGGATGACAATTTTTTAAAGGTGGGTAGATTGTGAAATCCTTAAAATTTCAAGTTATTTTTGAAGAAAGAAAAAAAAATTTCTTGTGCAGTTAGTCTATACAAACTTAACAAGGTGCAGGTTAGTCTGTACGAATTGTCTGTACGAACTGAATAAGGTTCATGTTTGTCTGTATGAATCGTCAGTTCATCTATACGAATTGAACAAATTTTTTGACAGATCCCATAATTATAGGACAAAAATTAAATATCGTTCATACGAAAGTGGTTTGAGGACATAGCAGAGCCGATCGTCCCAGGATGAATGTAAATTTTTGTCTGGACAATCGTAAATATCTTTTTAAGCACAGTTGGATTTGTTTTGAGGAGAGAGAAAGAGGAGTTTTGGGCATCTTCGGTCCATTTTTCGTCCGTCACCGCAGTTGGGAAAGTTGATCGACTCGAGGTAAGGCACATTATACCTATCTCAATTTTCAGAAATGTGAGTTTCGGTCAAATATTCTGATTTAAGTTTTATTTTAGTTAGCAAAAAACGGGTATAACTTTGCATCGATAAAACTTTTATTATGTAACTTTTGGTATGTCATAGAGATTATGATTTTACACGTTTGAATATTTTCTAAAACAATTTCACTGGTATTTTGAAATCTGTGGGGTTTTTATTGAATAGAAAATTATTTGGATGTTGAAAAATGTTGCTTCAATACAATAAAATATTTGAAATGTTATTTTATACAATCTCTGGTTATTTGGAAATTTTCTAAAATTGTGAATTTTGATTCATTGGATTTTCTATTATCTATCATTATACATTTTGATGACATTTTGATATATATCTGATTTCTCTGAATTTGATATGATTTGATGTTTGATATGATTTGATTTGAATGATTTTATAAGGGAGTTATAAGGGGCAAGAATCCTTTGAGATTTTGTTTGTGTCAGGGAAGGGAGACATAAGGGGCTAGAATCCTTTGAGATTCTATCTAGGTCTAGGAAATGAACTCTAATTTTAATAAATTTATATATCTAATATATTCTAGTTCTGTAAGCACAAAGGGAGGCATAAGGTGATAGAATCCTTTGAGATTCTATCTATGTCAAGGAATAGAGGCATAAGGGGTCAGAATCCTTTGAGATTCTGTCTGGGTCAGGGATATGTGATTTGAAACATTCTATTATATGAATCCTGTTCAGTTCTTCTGTATATATTATTTGATTCCGTTTGATTATTCAATTTCTGTATGATATTCTAAATTTTGTCTGATTATATCATTTTTGTGAGAATATATGAATTTTGTTTGATTCTCTGAATTATGTATGAATACCTGAATTAAAGAATGGTTTGATATGTATTCTATCTTGAGATTTTAGTTTAGTGATTATTTGATTTAAAATGAACTATTTTTAAAGCTTATGTGAATTATTTTGGAATGAGAGAATCTGGGAATTTAGATCGACTAGTGTAATCTTACTTAGCTGTTAGCTCACTGTGGTTATCTTAATGGTTTTTAGGTTCTGGGAAAGGGAAGGAAGTTTTGGACTAGTCGTTCAGGATCTGATCTAAAGTTATATGTATTTTTATACTTTTGATTTTTGTACAATCATGGCTGGTTTACTGTTATGTTATGTACTTTATGTTTATAGCCATGCACTGGAATGAATATGATTATTTTGAAGAATGAGAAGAAAGAGAATTATTGATGAGTTTTCTGTATATTTGGATGTTTATAGAAGCTTTGTGGTTATGTATTTCATTATGTATTGAAAGAAAAATTTGAAACCAAATTCTAGAACTAGATCTTGGGGTTATCCGTCAAGACTCAACACGATAGGATTCATTCCGGTATGGTTGGGTCGTGATAAGTGATATGAATCAGATCCCCAGCTTTAGGAATAATAGATAAGCGAAGAATGTGCTGGATGGTTCGGGCATACTTAACTAATGTTTTAACTTCAACTACATGGATGTTGACATTAGTTCCTCTTACGATATGGTTAACAAGCATCCAGTTAAAATCAGGATCTGAGATAATGAAATGGATCTTGTCTCTAATGGTAGAAATGTGAAGGAGGTCATCTAAATCTTGAGATGTAATTTCTATGGACCTCTTATTGACATAAGATTATAAAGCATTGAAGGTTTGGTTGATGCGAAGGTTTGAAAAAAATCAAAGAGGCATTCAAAATTGAAAGGGAAGGCCAATGTGAGAAGAGAATTAAGCATTGTTATGGAAAAGAGATAAAATATCTGAAAATTAAAAATACTTTGAACAATAGTTTTTGAAGAGGTTATGAAAGCATTCTTATAGTGGTGGTAGGCCAATTCATCAACTTCCTCGATAAAATAAGGATTAATTTCCCTTCTAGATGAACTACCAGCCTGCATCATAGATCTTTTTCCACTCGCCATTTACAAGACGTGAGAGTTTATGTGAAAGGGAATGAGGATTTGAACATATTGTGGTGAAGAAAATAATGAAAATCAATTATTTATATAAGGTCAACCAAATCATCCAGGATGATCATGGGATTGTACAGGACAATCGGGTGCAATAATATCATCCAGCCTATTCATAAAAAAGTGATCATATCATCCAGGCCAATTAGATATCATCCAGGTTGATTAGACTCTGGCGATCGTCTCAAGGAGACAGACTGGACAATCATTGACTAGATGTATCATCCAAAATGATGTGCAATAATTGATCATCCTAGCGAAATTGAAATCATCTAATCATTTTTCCATGGGGATCATCCAGGACAAAATAAGGATCATCCTTTACGATCACTAATAATTGACTCAATTCCACCCATTAGATGTGCTGTGATTGGATAGGTGTATTTTTTATTCATATCATACAGGACATTGTGGATCGTCCAGGAAGATGGAACGAAATAGAAAAAATTCAGAATGTGGAAAGTGATGATCATGATTTTTACAAGAAAAAAATAAAAAAAAAATATGAAGAGCACAAAAGCATAAAGAAAAATTAAAAGAAAACCCTTTTTTTGACTAATCAACACTGGAAAATGATACAATTTTCTTGTGATTGGATTAAAAATTAGTAAGAATGAATTAACAATGTCAAAATCCAAAAATGTTAGAACAACTAATCTTGTTAACCCCAGCTCGAACACCTTACAAGATAAAAATCTTTTGAAAATAAAATCTAACTCAGAAAAGAAATTTGATATGTTGAAAAATTCATTTTAGAAAAATACTTGATAGAATAATATAGCAATGTAATTAGTCACAGTTATAAGTTTCAAAAATCAATTATTTGAAGATATTAAGTGACAAATGAATTTTTATAAGATTTAAAGGTTTGAAACAGAAGGAAGCCTATTCTTTGTGGGCTCATTTTATGCCTTTTATCAATTGTTTGGCACACTTTGTGCATCTTTTGATTTTTGATACACTTTGTGTATCATCTAATTATTTGTCAATTATTGTGTATCTTTTGAATTTTATTTTGGGCTCATTTTGTGCCTCTTGTCATTTTTGTGAGCTAGCTCACTTTTGAAACCTTTAATGACTCTCAATTGTGAGACTATCTTCTAGATATAAGAGAAGAAAAACTCAATTTCTAATATAAAAAAGAATAAACCATAAATCAGAATAATATTCATATGATAAGTGCAATAACCTGATCAGGAAAACTGGAAAGTGATTTAATGACTTTGAACATTATTCATTTGAGATAGATTAATATATGAAGATAGAAAAGATCTCAATTTCAAAGTCCAACTTTTAATTTGAAATAGATTTTTACTTAAAATGAAAATTACACCGCTAAAGGAGTTAGAGGAAGAGAAATAATCAATAGTGTTTCTTCATTTAACTGATTTGGGGAGGTCAATTATTATTTATAGATTTTCAAAATTAAAAGCAAGGCAAAAATGTATTTTGAGAAATTAATACTAGTAGTTACCATTAATTTGATTAAAGAAAAACTAAAGGGAAAAATAATAGAAAAATGAAAAATGGAGAAAAGAAGTACATCAATTGAAACAAATATGAAAAAAAAAAAGATCAGAAAAAAGAAAGCATTGATTTCAGGCATTAATATTTATGAGTCCTAATCTAGTTCTCAAGATGCTGAAAATTTCAATGGCAAGTGGTTTAGTAAAGATATCATCAAGTTGTTTTTGAGTGGCATATGGTGTAGCTCTATGTTTCCTTTAGTAACATGGTCCCTAATAAAGTGATGCCTTATTTCAATGTGTTTGGTCCTGGAGTGTTAGATTGGGTTCTTTGAAATGCATATAACACTAGTGTTATCACAGAGGATTGAAATTATGCCTACAGGTAAACATAAATATAGAATTTGTTACTTTAGCTAGAGGACTTGCCACATAACTTCCTAAGACAATATACTCAGTTTCAGTCGTGGACAAGGCAACTA
The DNA here is from genome assembly GCF_001605985.2 of Dendrobium catenatum. Taxonomy (NCBI): domain Eukaryota; kingdom Viridiplantae; phylum Streptophyta; class Magnoliopsida; order Asparagales; family Orchidaceae; genus Dendrobium; species Dendrobium catenatum. The sequence goes on along the minus strand of NW_021318822.1, from coordinate 66,036 downwards.
AGTTCTATTTTTTACTGAACCAGGAGACAAAGGATTGTCCTATGAATTAATAATTTTTAGAAGTTCTTTTTTTATCAACACGGTATCTTGTAAAATTTGAATCAGAATATCCTATGATTTTAAAAGAGGTGCAATTCCTTGAATACCAGAATCCTAAGTCAGGGGTTCCTAAGAGATACCTAAGAATTCTCTTAACAGAAGTCAAGTGAGACTCTTTTGGATCTGCCTAAAATCTAGTACATAGATAAATGTTAAACATAATATCAGGTTCACAAATTATCAAATAAAGAAGTGATCCAATTATTCCTCTTTATTTTTTTATCAACAGATTTACCTTTTTAATCCTTGTCTAACTAAATAGTGGAACTCATGTGAGTGTTAATTGGCTTGGCTTTATCCATCTCATATTTCTTAAGGATATCCTTAAAATATATTTTGATTGACTAAGGAATGTCTCATCATCTTTCTACCTTATGCTAAATCCCAAAAAGTAAGGCAGTTCTCCCATCATACTCATTTCAAATTTCTTACTCATTATTCTTGAGAATTCATCACATGCATTTTATTAGGAGATCCAAACATATATTCTTCAACATAAATTTGAACAATCAGTAATTCATCTCTTACCTTTTTAAAAAATAGGGTGGTTTCTATGCTCTCCTTCACAAAAGATCTCTCTAGTAAGAATGTGCTTAGCCTTTTGTACCATGCCCGTGATTCTTGTTTAAGTTCATATAATGCATTTTTTAATTTGAGCACATGATTAGGAAATTGTGAAGTATCAAAGCCTGGGGATTGTTCAACATACACATCTTCACTTATTACCATATTTAGAAAGGCACTCTTAACATCCATTTGATTTAGTTTGAATCCCTTAAAATAAGCTAAGGCTAGTAGCACTTTAATAGCTTCCAATCTAGCTATAGAGGAAAAAGTCTCTTTAAAATCAATCCTTTATATTTGATTATACCCCTTAGAAACTAATCTTTCCTTATTCCTCACAACTACTCCAGAATCATTCATTTTATTTTAGAAAACCCATGTTGTTCCTGCCACACTCTGGTCCTTAGGTCTTCCAACTACCTCCCAAACATCATTTCTTACAAATTGATTTAGGTCTTCTTACACGGCTAAGATCCAGAATTTATCAGATAAGGCTTGATTTAGGTTGGTTGGTTTAATCATTAAAATGACACTACAGGAAATTCAGCTATTACCAATAATTTTTTTGGTGGCTAGACTAGTAAAACCGGCGGTTTTTAATAACACCGGTGGCTTATCGGCAGTTCTCAAGCCGTCGAAAAAATGGCGTAAGAAACCATTACTGGCGGTCTTTTTTTGGTGATTTTTTTTTTCTGTCAGCGTTCCGGCGGCTTATACCGCTAGTTATTACTGATTTTAGTACCGGTGATGTTCCAGCCATTGAGCCGCCGACAATTTTACCGATGGCTAACCGGCGGTCCCCTTACCGACGGCATGCAGGCGGTTTTAGCGATCGACGTGCGGTTGAATAACTACCGGCAATCATCGGTACACCACGGGTAAAACATCGGCGGTTACCCAGCTGTCACCGCCGATGGTTACACCGGTGGTACACACCGCCGGTATGGCACCGGATAACCGCCGGGCTTCGTCGGTAAACCGCTGGTATATTACCGGTGGTTGAAAGATATTACCGGCGGCGTCAATCAGCCGTCCGATATCATCATTTTTGGCGGCCAAACTGTCGGTCGGCTGCCAGAAACTTGTAGCATCTGAAAAAAAAATTGACAGCCTCCCCTCTATTTGAGGGAGGTTCACCATAAATTCTAAACCTACATATAAAGCAATATATAACAACAAGTTTTGGCAACACGTCACTATATTCAATCAACTATCACAAATATATACATAAGCACAAACCAAACAAAACAATAAATGTAAACAAAATTAATATGTTCAACCAAACAAAACAACAAATTCACAAGTTCTAAATTCAATAAGTTTACAATCACAAGTTCCAAATAAGTTCATCAAACATAAAAAAGTTCTAATCCTCAACTGTATCCTCCCTGTCTTGAGTTGTATGTGGATGCTCCTCTTGCTCTTTCTTGCTTTGATTTTCAACTCTGTAGGATTGCAGCTCTGCTTGCATTTCATTTTGAACCTTTCTTATTTCTTCAATCTCTCTAGTCAACGCTGCAACCCTCTAACTTACAGTTTCTTCAGCTCCACTTGGATCATGAAATACTGAGGTGGATGAACTGCCTCATAAGCATAGCCCTGTGAACCCAAGCCATATACCCTCCCCCTCTGTCTTCCACAAACAACATCTGACCATTTATGATACTAAAAAATGTGGGCCGATCCTAAAGATGATCCCTCGCCAGTGGACTGTCGACTTTCTCGAGCTCGTACAAAATCATCCTGCAAGAATAAATCCATAAAATAAATTGATATTACAATTAGTTTTATTAAAATAAAATTTTATTCCAAAACTCCAAAAAATTTTACTCACATGAGCCTTCTTAGCCTTTTCATCAACCTACTGATGGTCAGGTTGATGTTGATGAGTTCTTGTATGCAACTCCAGTGGTGTTGGCTCCCGACCAAGGAACTCTTTCTGAAAATTTAAGATATAGTTATAATAACATAAGATATATTTAATAAACTAATTTAAATCTCTTACCAGTCATCGTCTATGTTCCGTATGAGGAACAGATCCACCAGTATGAAGATAGCTTTCTAAACCCCCACAGTCAGAGGCTCTGTTCTGCTTATTTTGCTCTCTTATTTTTCTAAACTCAGGGGTCATCCAAGCACTTTTTAGATCAGCCTAAACGACCTCTCAAATCCAATTTGGATGCTGCCCGGACTTTCTAATGTCTGTGAACATGTCCCTGAGACGGGTCGCTCCTCTCATCTCAAAATTGGTTTTGATCCTCGTGCTATGCTCAGGCAATCACCTAAATTCTTTCTATAAAAATTTAGGCATTATCAAAAAGATTAGTACAAATTAAATTACATATTTGAAATTATACCAAATAAGTAAGGAGTATCATATTTATTCTTTATAATATCCCTAATCATGTGTATAGGTGTCCTTGAAGGATTGAAGCTGCATGCTACTTTTTTTGTCAATAACATATAATATATCAAAATACAATCAACTTAATAACATAAATTGAACTTACTTATCGCCCTCAGGCTCAATGTATTAACACTTATCTATTGCAGCTGCATGATCCCCAACGCTAACCTCTGCTGGTCTAGTTGGTTCACCGTGTTCATGCTGCACCAGATAGGGGTAATAATATGGGTAGGGGTAAGGAGGGTGAGGACAAGTGGATGGACCTGCTACCTATGATGATGGTGGGGGGTAATATGGATAGAATGGAGCAGCATGTGTCTGATCTGGAGAGGGAAATTGAGGACTTGTTGAGGGAGGAGGTAAGTGGCAAGGGAAGTATGGAGGTACAACAGCAAGTGGATCTGACTGACCCTGACCCTGACCCTGCTCACTCGAAGACTGCTGCTGGCCCATAGGTGGTGGTGTAGGCAGAACTGGTGGAAATGAAGTCCCTCACCTTCATCAGGCTGTGTGGCTATACTGGGAGAAACAGTAAACTTCTTCCGGCGGAACTTTGAGGCAAATGATTTACGAAGAGGATCGTCGCCTGAAGCTATCTGCATTAAAAAAAATAATTAGTAAAGTATTTTAATATATAAAAAGTCAAATAAAAGAAGAAATTAATAAAAAGTATAATTATATAATTTTAAATATAACAGAATACAAATAAAAGAAGCAATTAATAATGTAGATAATGAATTACAAAAATAAAGAATGCTAAAATACATAATTAACATTTTCATTTCTTAGAATTCAAAAAGTACTATTCAAAATATTAAAAAAAGTAAAATTCTATAATTCTAAATTACAAAAACTACTCATAATCATCAAAACTATTTTCAATGCTCTCAAGGGTATCTTCACTTTGATCCTTGTTCTCATCTTCGCCTGAACTAGTTGAACTATTCACATCTTCTAACTCCATTTTAATACTAGAGGTTGTAGTTGGAATCTCCTCAATTTCAACAGGCCTACAACTTAACATCTCATCCTCTTGATGTGTAGTTGCTACAATGTATTATTGATCAATTATTCCCCGTGCTTTTATTTTTATGACAGCTAGCCAATATTGTTTGTCTCTATGACCACTGGGATATTTGCTAAAATAAACTTGAATAGCTTGACTTGCTAACACAAATGGATCAAACTTCCCGTATCTTATATTATGTTTTACATCGACTAAACCATACGCAGAATGAACCCTTGTGCCTCTATTATGTACTGAATTATACCATTGATAATTAAACAAGCATACAAAGTTCTCATCTTTGTCTGGGTACTCCAGGTCAATAACCTCATTCAGAATATCATAATAATCACACTCATCTTCTTAATGAGTGTTCCCTATAACACATACTCCACAATTTTTAGTTTTTCTTCCTTTACTCCACGACTTGGTATGAAATCTGAACCCATTCACTATATATATTGGCCAAGTTTTTATTTTTTGCATTGGACCACATGCTAGTGCTTGCAAACCTTTATCAAAACATTTGTTTTTAAGGTTTTGTACCTAGAAACATTTTCAAATATTAGAATTTTTTGTAATAAATAAGATATAATTCAAATTAAATTTTGAAAATTGATGTGCTCACATATGATCTGAACCAAGTTGAAAATTCATTTGTAACAGCTTGCTCAATATCCATCGAATCTATCAAAGGCAAATTACTTACGAAATACCTGGTGACAATTAATACTTTAGTATTTTAAATAAACATTACTCATTATTAATATTATGCAAGAACTTACTATAAGATTGGCTCAAATTCTTCACAGTTCAGTAGCACATACAAATTCTATATTTTTATTTCTAAATCGTTGAGAAATATTTCAACATATTTGCCACTGGGCTTTTCTCGCCTTCTAAACACAGATAGTGCAACATGTGATTTTTCTTCTATATCGAAGTCCATGTTACGATAAATCTTTGTTCATGTACTCCTTACATGGGGCTCGGAGTAATAGGAGCAAAAGTGAGTGATTTCTTGAGACAAATATGCTTCACATATTGATCCTTCTAGTCGTGCTTTATTCTTAATATATTTCTTCAACTTGTTCAAATATCTATTAAATAATTACAATTATCAAGTTCATAAAATATGTTATCTCAATTTATTCTAAAATATTGGAGACTTAATAAAAATATATTTTATCTTTCGAAAGGATACATCTAACGATATTATACAAGTCCACCAACTCTAGCTTTGTAAGGTAGATGGACTGGAAGATGTTCCATAGAATCAAAAAAACCTGGGGGAAATATCTTTCTAACTTACAGATGATTATTGGTATGTTATCCTCTTTTCTCCGTAAAGCATCTTCGCTTAGTTTAGATGATTATAGGTCTTTGAATAAAATGCTAAGCTCAGTCAACAGATTTGATATATAATCGGGTAGCATACATACTATGATAGGAAGAAGAACCTCCATAATTATGTGACAATCATAACTTTTGAGTCCAAATAATCTTGTAGATTTCATGTCAACACATCGGCTTATATTTGATCCATAGCCATCAGGCATTTTTAAACCTTTAAACCACTGATATATCGATCTTTTTTGCTCTAACGTAAAAGAGTACGAAGCTTTGGGCTTCATTATTTTACCATCGATTGTTGTTACTAATTCCAAATTTTTTCATCTGCAGTACTCTTTAATGTCCATCCTTGCTTTGACATTATTTTTACTCTTACCTTTAACATCCATAAATGTATTAAAAATAATGTCCAAAAAGTTCTTCTCAATGTGTATAATATCAAGATTATGCCTTATCAAATTAGTTCTCCAATCCAATTTGGACGCTGCCCGGACTTTCTAATGTCTGTGAACATGTCCCTCAGACGGGTCACTCCTCTCCTCTCAAAATTGGTTTTGATCCTCGTGCTATGCTCAGGCAATCACCTAAATTCTTTCTATAAAATTTAGGCATTATAAAAAAGATTAGTACAAATTAAATTACATATTTGAAATCATACCAAATAAGTAAGGAGTATCATATTTGTTCTTTATAATATCCCTAATCATGTGTATAGGTGTCCTTGAAGGATTGAAGCTGCATGTTATTTTTTTTTGTCAATAACATATAATATATCAAAATACAATCAACTTAATAACATAAATTGAACTTACTTATCGCCCTCTGGCTCAATGTATTAACACTTATCTATTGCAGCTGCATGATCCCCAGCGCCAACCTTTGCTGGTCTAGATGGTTCACCGTGTTCATGCTGCACCAGATAGAGGTAATAATATGGGTAGGGGTAAGGAGGGTGAGGACCAGTGGATGGACCTGCTGCCTATGATGATGGTGGGCGGTAATATGGATAGAATGGAGCAGCATGTGTCTGATCTGGAGAGGGAAATTGAGGACTCGTCGAGGGAGGAGGTAAGTGGCCAGGGAAGTATGGAGGTACAACAGAAAGTGGATCTGACTGACCCTGACCCTGACCCTACTCACTCGAAGACTGCTGCTGGCCCCTGGGTGGTGGTGTAGGTAGAACTGGTGGAAATGAAAGTCCCTCACCTTCATCAGGCTGTGTGGCTCTACTGGAAGAAACATTAAACTTCTTCCGGATGAACTTTGAGGCAAATGATTTACAAAGAGGATCGTCGCCTGTAGCCATCTATATTAAAAAAAATAATTAGTAAAGTATTTTAATATATAAAAAGTATAAATAAAAGAAGCAATTAATAAAAAGTATAATTCTACAATTCTAAATATAACAGAATACAAATAAAAGAAGCAATTAATAATGCAGATAATGAATTACAAAAATAAAGAATGCTAGAATACATAATTAACATTTTCATTTCTTAGAATTCAAAAAGTACTATTCAAAATATTATAAAAAGTAAAATTCTATAATTCTAAATTACAAAAACTACTCATAATCATCAAAACTATTTTCAATGCTCTCAAGGGTATCTTCACTTTGATCCTTGTTCTCATCTTCGCCTGAACTAGTTGAACTATTCACATCTTCTAACTCCATTTTAATACTAGAGGTTGTAGTTGGCATCTCCTCAATTTTAACAGGCCTACAACTTAACATCTCATCCTCTTGATGTGCAGTTGCTACAATATATTATTGATCAATTATTCCCCGTGCTTTTATTTTTATGACAGCTAGCCAATATTATTTGTCTCTACGACCACTGGGATATTTGCTAAAATAAACTTGAATAGCTTGACTTGCTAACACAAATGGATCAAACTTCCCGTATCTTCTATTATGTTTTACATCGACTAAACCATACGCATAATAAACCCTTATGCCTCTATTCTGTACTGGATTGTACCATTGATAATTAAACAAGCATACAAAGTTCTCATCTTTGCCTGGGTACTCTAGGTCAATAACCTCATTCAGAATACCATAATAATCACACTCATCTTCTTAATGAGTGTTCCCTATAACACGTACTCTATAATTTTCAGTTTTTCTTCCTTTGCTCCACGACTTGATATGAAATCTGAACCCATTCACTATATATATTAGCCAAATTTTTACTTTTCTCATTGGACCACATGCTAGTGCTTGCAAACCTTTATCAAAACATTTGATATTAAGGTTTTGTACCTAGAAATATTTTCAAATATTAGAATTTTTTATAATAAATAAGATATAATTCAAATTAAATTTTGAAAATTGATGTGCTCACATATGATCTGAACCAAGTTGAAAATTCATTTGTAACAGCTTGCTCAATATGCATCGAATCTATCAAAGGCAAATTGCTTACGAAATACCTGGTGACAATTAATACTTTAGTATTTTAAATAAACATTACTCATTATTAACATTATGCAAGAACTTACTCTAAGATTGGCTCAAATTCTTCACAGTTCAGTAGCACATACAAATTCTGTATTTTTATTTCTAAATTATTGAGAAATCTTTCAATATATTTTCCACTGGGCTTTCCTTGCCTTCTAAATACAGATAGTGCAACATGTGATTGTTATTCTATATCGAAGTCTATGTTACGACAAATCTTTATTCTTGTACTCCTTACATGGGGCTCGAAGTAATAGGAGCAAAAGTGAGTGATTTCTTGAGACAAATATGCTTCACATATTGATCCTTCTGGTCGTACTTTATTCTTAATATATTTCTTCAACTTATTCAAATATCTATTAAATAATTACAATTATCAAGTTCATAAAATATGTTATCTCAACTTATTCTAAAATATTGGAGACTTAATAAAAATATGTTTTACCTTTCGAAAGGATACTTCCAACGATATTATACAAGTCCACCAACTCTAGCTTTGTAAGGTAGATGGACTGGAAGATGTTCCATAGAATCAAAAAAACTTGTGGGAAATATCTTTTCTAACTTACAGATGATTATTGGTATGCTATCCTCTTTTCTCCGTAAAGCATCTTCGCTTAGTTTAGATGATTATAAGTCTTTGAATAAAATGCTAAGCTCAGTCAACAGATTTGATATATAATCGGGTAGCATACATACTATGATAGAAAGAAGAACATCCATAATTATGTGACAATCATAACTTTTGAGTCAAAATAATCTTGTGGATTTCATGTCAACACATCGGCTTATATTTGATCCATAGCCATCAGGCATTTTTAAACCTTTAAACCACTGGCATATCGATCTTTTTTACTCTAACGTGAAAAAGTATGAAGCTTTGGGCTTCATTATTTTACCATGGATTTTTGTTACTAACTCCAAATTTTTTCACCGGCAGTACTCTTTAATGTCCATCTTTGCTTTGACATTATCTTTACTCTTACCTTTAACATCCATAATTGTATTAAAAATAATGTCCATGAAGTTTTTCTCAATGTGCATAATATCCAGATTATGCCTTATCAAATTAGTTCTCCAATATGGTAATGACCAGAAAATACTTTTTTTAATCCAATTATGTTCAACACCATAGCTCGAAAATTTAGACTCTGATAGCATTGGAAAATCAATAATTAATGGAATGTCAGAAAGTCTTTATAGTATATCATCACCACTGAATCTAGGTGGAGGAGGCGACCGCTCAAGTCTATTTTTAACGAATGCTTCCTTATTTCTCTGAAACTGATGATTAGCAGGTAGAAACATACGATGACAATCAAACCAAGTATTTTATTCTCCATATTTTAGTGTGAAAGCTTTAATATTCTCCATGCAGTAAGGACATGATAATTTTCATACTGTGCTCCAACCAGATACGATATCATAAGATGGAAAATCACTAATGGTCCACAACAATGTAGCTCGAAGGAGAAAATTTTGTTTTGTTGATATGTCATATGTGAGCACTCCTTCTTCCCATAATAACTTGAGGTCATCAATTAATGGTTGGAAAAAAATATTAATTTTTACTTTCAGATTATGTGGTTCAGGTATTAAAAGAGTTAAGAACATGTACGGAGTAGTCATACACATCTCTAGTGGAAGGTTATATGGTGTTAATATAACTGGCCAACAAGAGTACGGTGTAGCTGTTTGACTATAGGGGGTAAAACCATCAGCACCTAATCCCAATCTTATGTGCGGGGTTGAGCAGCAAAAGAAGCATGCACTCGATCAAAATATTTCCACGCTTCAGCATATGATGGATGAGAAAGAACACCACTTTTTGCTATTTTCTCCTTATGCCATCTCATTTGGCCTGCTGAACTCATTGATGCATAGAGTCGCTGAAGTCTTGAAATGATTGGTAAATAAAATAAATGGGAATATGGCACATCTTTCTTTTGACGACGTTATTTTCCCGAGTTTGGCTTAAACTGAGGAGCATTACAGGTGCGACAATAAACTTCTGCTGCATCATCCTTGTAGTATAACATACATCCATTGATACAACAATCAATTTTTTTATCAGTGAGACCCAGCTTGGATACTAATTTCTTTGTTTGGTACAAGTCTGAGGGAATTAAATTGTCCACTAGATTAGTTTCCTTCATAAGTCCAATAAAGTCATTGAAAAAATCACGGGGAATATTATACTCAGTTTTAAAACTTAACATCCTCACTACAATGGATAATTCTGAATGTGTATTGCAACCATCTAAAATTAGTTTTTGAGCTGCATGTAATAACTCAAAGAATTTTTGTGTTTCTGCATTTGGTGGCTCTTCCACACTAGCCCTTAAATTAGGACCTACTACATCAAAAATAAGTTATTCATAGGGTCTACTCATTTGATCTTCATCAAATGTTTCATAAGCTGTAGATGAACCGGCATGAGCATCTCTGTGTGGCTCGTACTCGCCATGTGATGTCCAAATCCAATAGTTTGGAAGAAATCCCCTA
>NW_021318822.1:38246-55070 GCF_001605985.2 Dendrobium catenatum | reverse complement strand
CTCACTATGTCTATTTCCACTAAAATTACACTCCATATATTCAGTTTTAGATCTACTCAAGCGAAAACCTTTAGACTCTAAAGTTGACCATCATAATTCAAGTCTAAGGAAATGACTTAGTAAATCCACTTGCAAATGTCTAGTGAGAACATCCATGACTAAAAGTTAAATTCTCTTCTAAATCTAATAAAGAAAGATAATTTCTAATATTTTCTAACCAAGTTTTTGAAGGTCTACCTCTACCATGCTCTCCCTCTCTCTCTCGCTCACTCACTCACTCTCTCTCTCTTTCTCTCTCTCTCTTTATTACCTCTCTCTCTCTCTCTCTTTCTTTTTCTCTCTCACTCTCTCTTTCTATCTCTCTCTCTCCCTCTCCCTCTCTATCTCTCTCTCCCTCTCTCTCTCCCTCTCTCTCTCTCACTCTCCCTCTCTCTTGCTCTCTCTTACACTTGCTTGCTCTCTTTCTCTCTCTATATCTCTCTCTCCCTCTTTCTAGCTCTCTCTCTCTTGCTCTCTATCTATCTATCTCTCTTGCTCTCACACTCTCTCTCCCTCTCTCTTTCTCTCTTCTCTCTCTCTCCCTCTCTCTCTTTTCTCTCTCCCTCTCTCTCTCTCTCTCTATTCTCTCTCTCTCTCTCTCTCTCAATCTCTCTCTTGCTATCTTGCTCTCACCCAAAGTCACAATCCACCCATTAGATCTATCATTACTAAAATTTCACTTAATAAATTTAAATTTAGATCTACTCAAATGATTACAAGATTACAACCTCTTGCAAATGTCTAGATTTCAACCTAAAGCATACACTAGATTACAAACTCTTGCAAATGTCTAGTGAGAACAAATAATCACAGAAAAACATTCAAGTTTACCTTCAAATCCTGGTTTTCCTTCAACTCCCACGAACACTAGGGCGGCCGGTGTGAGATCGATGACGGCAAGACAGTGAGGCTTCGAGGGCGATCGGTGTGGGGTCGGCGGCCGGAGAGAGGTCATCGGCGGTTGTCAAGCCACTCGATCTCATGAGAGCCAGGCGGAGGCGATGGGGGAGCTCGGCCGAAGAGAGAGAGAGAGAATAAGAAGAGAAATGAAATGGGAGGCTCGGGCTTGTTAATCTTAGGGCTTTTACCGGTGGCGTTCTGACGGCGTTGACCGCTAGTACTGAAATCACTTAACAACGTCGATTTTAGCCGCCGGTATACAGCTGGTAATATTGAGGTCCGGCGGTTAGGTGACCGCCGCTAGTTCCGGCGGCCTAAACTTAAATAACCAACGGTTAGGCCGCCGACAATAACCGGCGGCTAAACTGCCGGTCAAACCGCCGTTATTACCGGCGGCCATATAACCGCCGGTCAAGGCCGCCGGTAACAGCTGATTTTCCTGTAGTGTGATAGCATAGTGGTTTACCTCTTTTCTAAGTCCATGCCTAGTTCTAACACCTTTAGGATGGGTCTTATAAGATTAGTTCTTTAGGATGTCTCAATGAATATCTCCATTCTCTAGGAAAAGTGTTTTCAAATTCTATTCTTTCATAAAGATTTATAGATTCCAATCCTTGGGTGACTTCTATAACCTCCTCTTCTTCTACCTGAGACCCTCCATAATTATCATATTCATCAAACACAATATGAGAGGTCTCCTCAACTGCCAGTGTTCTTTTATTGAAGACTCTATAAGATTTCCCAACACTTGAGTAATTTAGGAATACTCCATCAAATTTTGGGTCAAACTTTTCTAGTTGAGACTTTCCATTATTCAGAATGAACACTTTATATTAAAAGACATATAAGTGAGAGAGGTTGGGTGTCCTACCCTTAAGAATTTCATAGGATGGCTTGTTCAGTTTGGATCTAATATTCACCATATTTAGAACATAATAGGTTGTATTCATTGCTTTTGCCCAAAAGTATTTTGAAAGTGAGCATTCAGCTAATATGGATCTAGCAGCTTCTACTAGGGTCCTATTCTTCCTTCAGCTACCCCGTTCTACTGAGGGGTCATAGTAGCTAAAATGTTGTGGTCTATTCCTTGCTCCTTACAGAAAGATTCAAAAATTTCAATCTCAAATTCTCCACCATGATCACTATGAATTATAAAAATTTTACAACCTAGCTTCCTATGAACCCAAGTGGAAAAAGACCTAAACACCTCGAATGATTCACTTTTATGAGATAGGAATCTAACCCAAGTAAACCTCGAATAATCATCGATAATCACATACCTAAAGACTTTCCCTCCAAAGCTTGTAGTACTGTTGGGTCCAAAAAGATACATGTATATGACTTCTAAGGTGCTAGTGAAAATGTCTTTAATTAAGGGAAAAGAGGATTTGACTTGCTTTCCTAACTAATAGGCGTCACACAGGTGATCCTTAGTAAATTCTTGTTTGGGTATCCCTCTCACTAAGTCTTTTTTGATGATCTTTCTAAGGCTTTTCTTACTAGCATGACACAATCTTCTATGCTACAACTAAGATTCATCAGCAATAGTTTTTTTAGTAAAGAATAGTGTCAAATTTAATGCAATTTAAATCAAGTATGTAGACATTGTTGATCCTTTTTCTCTGCAAAATAATATTATTATTCAAGCTTATTATGCAGTTGATAGATAAAAAATTTATGCTGAAGCTATTGTCATAGAGCTGATTGATGCTGAGCAAGTTATGTTTCAAGCCATCAACTAGTAAAATATTTTTAATAATGAAATTTTTAGAGTTGCCAATTATACCTAACCCCACCACTCTCCTAGTGATGTTAACTCCAAGTATTACCTTGCCTCTTGCCCTGGCCTCTAGCGAAATAAATTAATTTGTATCTCCAATCATATGCCATAAACATCCGATGTCCAAGTACCACATGCTCTAATGAGGCCTTTTGTGAGAGCACACTTATAAAACATCAGATGTTAGATTTGAGAACCCAAATAGATTTGGATCCATCTTATAGAAATAAGAATAAAATGCATATATAAAATGCTGTGAATTTTGAACTTTAGGTCTCCACACTAAATGTGTTATACGGTGGATAATACATGTGTGGGAAATATGTCCTAGCACGCCACAAGAAAAACATCTAATACCGCGAAAAGGGTTTACTAATCTACTTTAGTTATAGTGTCTCTTCCTAGGTTTAAATATTGTATGGTGGTCTGATGGATTATTAAACTCAAGCATAGTGGGTGATCTTATATTTTCTTTGAAAACATTTAATTTACCTTTTAAAAACTTATTTCTATTTTCATGAATTTAATTTTCTATTTTCAAAGTATGCTCTTTATTATCTAAATCAGTTGTAAGAGTATCTAAGTCCTTATATGCATTTTTTAGCTCAACATGTAAAATTTTCAAGGAATTATACTCATTTGTTAAATCAAGATGCTTTTTATTTAATTCATCAAATTCATCAAGTTAAGTCATATGATTACTATCTAAAGTGGAATGATCTTTTCTCAGGCACTCATGCTCTTTTTGCAAAGTTAAAAAATCAGTTTCAAGACTAGCATGCAATTTCTTGAGCTTCTTATATGAAGAATGAACTTTTTTAAAAACTTCAAGTAATTGATCGTAAGTATACTCTCATTCCTCTTCTTGATCAGAGTGATCAATGTGTTCATCATCCATTAAACACATGTTTAGTGCCTCTTCTTTAGCTTTGGTTTCAGAGGAGTTTAATGCTGAGTCCTCCCAGAAAGCCTTTTGGATCCATTTCTTATCCTTCTCAAACTTAGGTTTTTCCTCACCCTTCTCCTTACTTGGGTGTGCTTTTAGAGTTGGGAAATCAAACTTCATATGCCCTAGCTTCCTGCATTCAAAATAGATAACATCAAAAGAAACTTTAGAATTCATATGGTTCTTACCTTTGTTCCATTTCTGATGATGATTTTGCTTTTTCCTGAAGAAGATCTTGAATATCCTAGTAATTAAAGAAACATCATCATTCTCAGAACTAGAAGAATCAGTGTTAGAATCATTAGCTTTTAAGGTTACATTTTCTCCTTTTTCTTCTCACCTGCATCAAGATGCCTTTGGTTCACTCTTTTCTCGTAAGAAATTAATGATCCAAGTAAGTTATCGATTGAATAAACATTCAAGTCTTTAGATTCAATAATGGCAATAATTTTCACATCATAAGAGGATGGTAAACATCTTAAAATCTTGTTAACTTTTTTATAGTTTTTTAGTTCTCTTCCAAAGGCATGGATGGATGTAACAATTTGTGTAAACCTAGTATACATCTTAAAAATATATTCTCTAGGTTTCATAAGAAAAAGTTTATAGTCATGCAAAAGAATATTCAGTTTAGATTGTTTAACTTCATTTGTACCTTCATATGTTATGCATAATCTATCCCAAATTTCTTTTCGAGTACAACAAGTTGAAATACAAATAGTCTTTAGATATTAAGACACAGAAAAAATAGTTCAAGCATTTAGCATTCAGTTGGGCTAGATATCTATCATCAGTGGTCCAATAATAAAAGAAATTTTAGTATTAAAACCATTTACCAATTTAAAAGGTGTAGAATAACCTTCCTTAATAAGTATCCACACACGATAATTAATTGATTATAAAAAGGTGGACCTGCGAGTTTTCCAAAAATTAAATGGTATATTATCAAAAAGAGATCAACTAGTAATCAAATGACCTTCCACAGTGTTTATATTACTAAAGTTAACCATGGATTAAAATTTAAAAGCTTTCTAAAATTTGATTTTATGAATCACACTCTAATACCACTTGAAAGTTTGTGAGGGGTATTAAACCCTAAAGAACTAGCCCGAGGCTAATTAAGAGGGGGGTGAATTGGTAGTTTTAAAATTTTATAAACAAAAAGAAACTCTTTTTTGATCTTTTTAAATACTTTAAAACAAAACAAAAACTCTTGATGCAGATGAAAAGTAATGTTCACAATAGCAATATGATCAGATATTTCAATCTCAAAATAAATAACAGAAAAAGTGGAAATAAAAATGGGTGAAAATAATAAGAAAGAACACAATGAGTTTTATAGTCGTTCAGTTAAATATAATATATGTCCACTCCTTGGAGACTCCCTCTCCAAGTTTTGAACTAAACTGAAGTGACTCTTCTTTTTCTCCCACAGCAAGAAAGAGAAGTCTTTATAAAATCTTTCCACTAACATGGTGAGGCAGAGAACCTTAAATTCTTTTACTCTCTCTTGGATTAGGGAGAGAAATTGGGAATCCTTTTACTCTCTCCTGGAGGAGATTGATAACCTTAATTTACTATTGAAGATGATCTCCTCAGAGGTACCAAGGAACTAGTAGAGCAACTCGAAGAAGATGACAAACACCATGCACTGAGAAATCTTTATGATTTCCTCATAAACTCTCCCTCACAAGGATCTCTCTCTCTCTCTCTCTCTCTCTCTCTCTCTCTCAAGCTCTCCTGTTGCGAATCTGAGATTATGGATTAGACTTATGATGATAACAAACATTCATGTTTTTCTATGACTGCCTTGCCTACTAATTTTTTAGAACCACAAGATCGAATGCAACTCAAGCCAGCTCAAGATAGGGTAGATTTAGGTTGAGTCAAGTCTGTATTTTTTTCTTTCTTGAGTCAATTATAAAAGTGGTTCTTGATGCTAAGTAACCTTGCACACACACACTTGAGGGGTTTTTTAAGTTTTTCTGTTTTGAGTACATCGGCCTAGATGATGTTCATATCAGCCAGGGTGATCCAAGTAAAAATAGAAACCCTAATTAGGGCATCTTGGTTAAGCAGCCGTCATTAAGCAAATTATCTTGAACGATAGGCTCAAATCAGAAAGAATCAGCCTCCATGATCAATTTAGGTATTCTTTATTTTAAATTATCAGCCAGGATGAACTTAATATCGGTCTGGACGATACCACATAATTATGACTAAATTAATCTGGCAATTATAAAGAAATTAAGGCTGATTGGTACGATCACATCGGCCGAGCCGATAGCAGAATTGGCCGGGATGATATCACATCGGCCACCATCTATTTTGGTCATTGTTCAGGATGATTGTACTCAAATTTGAACTAATCGGTCAGGATGATATTGCATCGACCTGGATGATGTAATGAATTTTCTTCTGATCGTCCCAAATCATCTCGACTGATTGAGCTTATTTTGTACTGATCGACCAGGATGATATTCCTATCGTCCTGGATGATAAAGTTGATTCTTAAAATTCTATTTAAAGGACCCAAATTTTCTCATGCAAAAAAAAAGATCTTTTGTTGCTGTCTTGATCTGAGAGAGCCTAGGGGAGAGTGAGAGAGAGGGAGAGAGAGAGAGAGAGAAGATTTTGTGAGGGGGAGCTTGTGAGGGGGAATCATAAGGGTTGCTCCAAGCATTGTTCCACTTCTTCTTCTACTAGTCTCTTGTCCTTGGAAGGGTTGGGAGAGGTAAGCTTCAGCAATCGATCGAGGTTCTCTGCCTACTTCAGGAGGAAGCAAAAGGAGTCAAGGTTCTCTTCTTACTTCAGGAGGAAGCAAAAGGAGTTGGGTTCTCTGCCTTGCCGGGGTTGGCAAAAGGAGATTTAGTAAAGGCTTCTCTGCCTTACTGTGGGAGCAAAAGGAGAGTCACTTTTGTAGTGCAATACTCGAAGGGCGCCTCCAGGGAGTGAACGTAGGTCGAGTTGACCGAACAACTATAAATCTTTGTGTCCTATTTCTACTGCTTTTGCATTTATTTATTTTTCTGCACTTTCCCCCCTCTTGGTTAGCCTCGAGCTAGTTCTTAAGGGCTTAACATCCCTAACAAACTTTCATCTCCCCCTTCCTTCTCTAAGCTATCCTTTAGATCAACTCCATAGTAAAAGATTAACCCAAGGGATAAAATAATTGCTTAAATAGTGAGCCTCCAAAAGAAGCCTAATTTTGAATTCTGCACAACTAATCATTCAGATGATCGATAGATCATCTTGTACGATTAGTACAAAATGGCCCTATCAACCAGGATTATCACCTTTGCTCTATACGATCAATACAAGTATTTGTATAGATTATCCAGTATGATCTTGTGATTGTCAGGATGAATAGTTCAAAATACTATATTGATCGTCCAGTATAACATCCGACAATGGGTGGCGATCTCCATATTTTCCTAAAAATGTCTCGAGGTGTTTAGGATGATCCTCCTAGATGATTTAAGTAAAGTTATAGTTTTTTTACTAAATCATCCAGTACGATCCAGATGGATTGTCCTATATGATTTGATTGAACAATTTAACTATAATTACTCTCATAATCACAAGATCAATTTAGGTATGATTGTCAAAAATCATTCAAGACGATGCAAATTATCCTGTATGATTAGAATAAAATTTTATAACTTAAGTCATTACCTAAATTTTGATTGACGGTTATTTTCATCTTTTAAGTCGATTGACTTGGATGATATAAATCATTTAGTATAATTAGTTTAATCACATGTAATTAGCCGGATGCCCTAATTTGGGTTTTTATTTTATACAAATCATCTAGGATGATCTATTATTATCCTATATGATATAGTCAAAAATAGAAAAAATCTCTAACTCACACAATTTATCCTCCTAAGTGTGTATGTGCAAGGTTACTTAGCTTAGGGTCCACCATATTCAGGATTTAACTCAAGAAAGATAAAAAATACATTGATATGGAATTACAAATAGACTCAACCCTATTCTACCTAATCTTATGCTAATTTGCATTGTAAGTGATCTTGGTAGACCTAAAAGGTTAGTAACTAGGGCAAATAAAATAGATATTCAATAATAATAGTGGTAAAGAAACAATGATAATTATTTTCATTAAAATCAAAGTATTTGGATCCAGATTCACAACAAATCCTGCATCCTACAAAATATGAATAAGAATATCCTATGCTTTCAAAAGAGGTGCTATGTCTAGGATACCAGTTACTATGTTTTAGGTTCCTAAGAGATATCTAAGGATTTTCTTAATAATAGTCAAGTGTGACTCTTTTAGATCAGCTTGAAATTTAGCACAGACACAAATACTAAATATTATATCAGGTCAACTAGCAGTTAAGTAAAGGAGTGATCCAATTATTTATTTTTATTTCTTTTAATCAACTGATTTTCCATTTGAGACTTCATCTAGTTAAATAGTGGAGCTCATGGGAGTGTTTATTGGTTTTGCCTTATCTATTTCATATTTTTAATAGACATACATAATATATTTTGATTGACTAAGAAAAGTTCCATCATCCATATATTTTATGCTAAATCTCAAAAAGTTGGTCAATTTTCTCATCATACTCATTTCAAACTCCTTACTTATTATTTTTTAATATTCATCACATAGATTATTGTTAGAAGATCCAAACAAAATATCATCAACATAAATTTAGATAATGAGTTGTTCTTCTCCTACCTTTTTAGAAATAGGGTGGTGTCAATGCTCCCCCTAACAAAAGTTCTTTCTAGTAGGAATATTCTTAGTCTTTCATACCATACTCTAGGGGTTTGTTTTAGTCCATATAATGCCTTTTTAATTTGAATATATGATTAGGAAATTATGAATTTTCAAATCCTAGGGGTTATTTAACATATACATCTTCTTTTATCGCTCCATTCAGAAAGGCACTTTTGACATCTATTTTATACATTTTGAATCCCTTAAAATAAGTAAAAGCTAATAGCACCCTAATTGCTTCCAATCTAGCTAAAGGAGAAAAGGTCTCTTCAAAATTAATTCATTCTATTTGGTTGTACTCCTTTGCCACTAATCTTGCTTTATTTCTAACCACTACACCAAAATCATTCATTTTATTTTTGAAAGCCCATTTAGTTTCAACCATACCTAGTCTTTAGGTCTTTCAACAAGTTCCCAAATATTATTCTTCACAAATTGATTTAACTCTTATTACATGACTAGGATATAGAATTCATCAGATAGGGATTGATTATATTGGTGGGTTCAATTATTGAAATGAAGATAGAGTAGTTTACTTCTTACTAAGTCCATGCCTAGTTCTAACACCTTCAGATGGGTCTCCTAAGAACAATCCCTTAGGATGACTTGAAGAATATCTCTATTCTATAGATAGTGTGTTTTCAGGTTCTATTATTCCTTCTAGATTTATAGATTTTAATCATTGGGTAATTTCTACAACCTCTTCTTTTTCTACAACATGAGTGGTCTCCTCTAGTACCAACATTCTTTTATTAAAAATTTTATAGGTTTTCCCAACATTTAAGTAACCTAGGAACACCCCTTCATCAGATTTGGAGTCAAACTTTCCTAGTAGAGATTTCCCATTATTCGGACTGAACACTTTACATCAAAAGACATGAAGGTGAGATAGGTTGGGTGTCCTACCCTATGAATTTCATAGGGTGTTTTGTTCAGCTTGGATCTAGCATTAACCTTATTCAAAACATAATGTATTCAACATTTCTACCCAGAAATATTTAAGAAGAGAGTATTCAACTAACATGGCTCTAATAACTTCTACTAGGGCCATGTTCTTTCTTTTAGCAACCCCATTTTACTGAGGGGTTCTAAGAGCTAAAAATTGTGATCTATCCCTTACTCCTTACAGAAAGATTGAAAATTTTTATTTTCAAATTCTCTAATATGATTGCCATGAATGGTTAGAATTTTATCACCTAGCTTCCTCTGAATCTAAGTGGAGAATGTCTTAAATTCCTCAAATGATTCACTTTTATGAGATATGAATCTAACCCAATTAAACCATTAATAATCATCAAAAATCACATATGCAAAGACTTTTCCTCCTAGGCTTATAGTGCTGACAGATCCAAAGAGATGCATGTGAAGGACTTCTACGGGTTTGCTAGTGTCAATATCCTTAATTGAGTGAAGGGAGGATTTGACTTGTTTCCCTAATTGACAGGCATCACACATGTGGTACTTAGTGAACTCTAGTTTATGAATTCCTCTCACTAAGTATTTTTTTGATTTTCCTAAGGTTTCATGCTTACATGACATAATATCATACGCCATAACTAGGATTCATCATCAACCGTTTTTAGGCAAAAAGCAGTAGCATGTTTAACACAGATTTAATCAAGCATGTAAATGTTATTAATTATATTTCCTTGCAACACATCAATTTTATTTAAGGTAATCATGCATCTGGTAGACAAGAATGTAATGCTAAATTCCTTATCACAATCCTAGCCTATGCTAAGCAGGTTATATTTTAAGCAATCAACAAGTAAAACTTTTTTAATAATGAAATATTTTGAGTTCCCAATTATACCTAATCCCACCACTCTCTTGATGGTGTTATGTACAAGTGTCAACTTTCCTCCAACTATGGCCTCCAGAAAAATAAATTGATTTGCATCTCCAATCACATGCCTTGAATATTTTCCAAGTATCACATGCTCTCATGAGGCCTTTTGTGAGAGCACTCCTATAAAATCATCAGATGTTAGATTTGCTCAAATGGACTATCTTCCCACAACTAAAACAAAAGGATGAGATCTTCTCATACTCCACTTTTTGAAAGAACTGGACATCCATCCCTTCCACCCAAACACCCAATGGAAATTGCTTGTCTAAATCCAGCCGAACGCAAACTCTAGCGAACTCCCTTCTCCCCCATTGGAACATATCACCATCAATCAAAAGAGGGGTTTCAATGAGGAAAGCAATTTTGGAAACATTAATCTCATCCCAACAATAGAGGGGAAGGTTAGGCATCCTTACCCAAATAGGGGATGTTAATCCCTTCAAATATGTAGGTGAAAATTTAGTATTCCATTTGTCAAGACCAACATTATGGCCATTTCCAAACCATGGCCCACAAGACAGAATGTTTTCCATGGCTTCTTGAGAAAAGACAGAACATATCACCTATCCTGAACCAAGAATTGTTAGATGGAATTTTCCAAATTGTGACCACTGACGTCGCAACTCCACTGCTATCACATGGAATGGAATTTCTTTGCCAAAACCTTTCATTATAATAAATTTTTGAAGCCTAACTAAGTTATCATTCATATTTGGTTCGTGTAGCCTAACTACCTTTCCATCTTCTGACATAAAGGATTCATCATTTGAAATGTTAACCTTGATGTATGGTTATTTAGACCAAGGATTAACTGGACCTGTCTTACCCAAATCACCAACATTCAGAATACCTTGAGGTATATTACTAGTAACTCCATTATCTTAGGCATTCTCATAAATAGCTGTTGGGACGTCAATTATTTTTTGAACTTAAGGCACTCCCTTAGATAAAACACCATATTTAGAAGTATTACCAAACCTATTAAAAAAAGATTCATGCCAGGTGAAGATGATTCAAAATTATTCGATTTAATCTTGCCAATCAACTGTAGTGTGTCCAGTTTAAAATATTTGGCTATATGTTTGCCTTTACCACTCACAGGAGAAGAAGCTATCGCTAGGACACCAGTGAGTTCTTTGATCACCAAAGGAGCACTGAAAGAATTTTTTAGATTAACCTAGCTGTCCAATAAAACATATTAACCCAATAATAAAGCAAATTCATCATAATTAGATACGACAAATGTCCGGCCATCAGAGACGATTGCTGAGTGGCCTATCGTTATTGCCGAAGAACTCGCCAAAGAATGAGGAAGGAAGTTTGAAAAATCTCTCTCTAGAAAATGACACTCTCTCAATACATAGAATTATTACTGGGCATAATTTAATACAATTTTTATGCATTCATGATAAAAAAAAGTGATTCAATAAGCAGTCATGACACAAAATAGAAATATATCTAGATGATAGATGCAACAACTTAATTATGAAAATATGAGAAAGTAATTCAATAACTATGAGCAACATTCATAGGAGATAGATTACTGTAGCAAGAAAAAAATATATCTTAATTTCAAAATCCAACTTTTAATTTAAAATAATTTTTTCTTCAAAAAGAAAAAAACACCACTAAAGGAGTTAGAGGAAGAGAGACAATCATCAAATTTTCTTCCTTTAACTGATTTAGAAAAGTCAAGCAATGCTTACTAATTTGTAAATCCAAAAGCAAGGAAAAAATGTCATTTGAGAATTGAAAATTAGGAGTGAGCATTGATCTGATTCCTTAAAAAATAAAAAAATAAAAAACCAAGAAAAATTAAGAACCTAAAATAGAAACACATAAAAATAAATTGACATACAAATAAAATAAAAACAAAACATTAAAAAAAAAGAAAGCAATAATTTTAAGCATTAATATCTATTACACATAATCTTGTTCTTAAGATGTTGAATGTTTCAAATGCCAGTGGTTTTATAATGATATCAGCAAGTTGGTTTTTAGTGGCTATATGGTGTAGCTCTGTCTCCTTCAGTAAAATTATCCCTAATGAAGTGGTACCTTACATTAATGTGTTTGGGCCTAGAGTGTTGGATTAGATTCTTTGAAAAACACATGACTCTATTGTTACCACATAGGATTAAAATTATTCCTACAGGTAATCCTAAATCCATAATTTGTTTCTTTAACAAGAGGACTTGGGCCACATAACTTCTTAATGCTATATATTCAGCTTCAGTAATGGATAAGGGCAATTGAGTTCTATTTTCTATTGGACTAGGAGCTAAGGACTATCCTATGAATTAACATGTTCTAGAGGTGTTTTTTCTATCAAATTAATATCTCATAAAATCTGAATCATAATATCTTATGATTTTAAAGGAGATGTTATGCCTAGGATGCTAGATTCCTAACTTAGGGGTTTTTAAGAGATATCTAAGAATTTTCTTAATAGTAGTCAAGTGGGACTCTTTTGGATCAGTCTAAAATGTAATATGGAGATAAACACTAAACATAATATTAGGTCTGCTTGCAGTCAACTAAGAAGTGATTTAATTATTCCTCTATATTTCTTTTTATCAATAGATTTTTCATTTGAATACTTATCTAACTAAACAGTGGAACTCATGGGAGTGTTGATTGGCTTGGCTTTATCCATTTCATATTTCTTAAGGATTTCCTTAATATATTTTGATTGACTAAGGAAAATTTCATCATCCTTTTGTATTATGCTAAATCCAAGAAAGTATGTTAGTTCTTCTATCATACTCATCTTAAATTCATTACTCACTATTTTTGAAAACTCGTCATATAGATTTTATCAACAGATCCAAAATAAATATCACCAACATAAATTTGGATAATGAGTATTCATCTCCAACCTTTTTCAAAATAAGGTGGTGTTGATGCTCCCCTTAACAAAGGTTTTTTCTAGTAGGAATGTGCTTAGCATTTTATACCATGCCTTGGGTGCTTATTTTAGTCCATATAATACATTTTTTTTAATTTGAACACATGATTAGGAAATTGTGAATTTTCAAAGCTAGGGGGTTATTTAACATACATATCTTATTTTATTACCCCCTTTAGAAAGGCAGGGGTTGTTGTATCGATTTGGTACAGTTTGAATCCCTTAATATAAGTAAAGGCTAGTAGCACCCTAATGTCTTCTAATCTTGTTACAAGAGAAAATGTCTCTTTAAAGTCAATCCCTTCTATTCAGTTATACCCCTTAGCCATCAATCTTGCCTTATTTCTTACCACTACACCAAAATCATTCATTTTATATTTAAAAAACCATTTAGTTCCAACCATACTAAGATCCTTAATTCTTTCAATTAGCTCCCAAACATCATGCCTTATAAATTTATTTAACTCTTCTTGCATGGCTTGGATCCATAATTCATTAGATAGGGCTTGATTTAAGTTGGTGGGTTCACTCATTAAAATGAAGACATGGTGATTTACTTCTTTTCTAAGTCCATACCTAGTTTTAACACCTTCAGTTGGGTCTTCTAAGATCAGTTCTTTAGGATAACTCAAAAAATATCTCCATTCTCTAGCAATGTGTTTTCATGTTCTATCCTTTCCTCTAGATATGTAGATTATAATCCTCGATCCTTGGGTGACTTTTATAACCCTCCATAATTATCAAATTCATCAAATAGAATATTTGTGGTCAACTCAACTACCAGTATTCTTTTATTAAAAACTCTATAAGATTTCCCAACACTTGAGTAACCTAGGAAATCTCCTTCATCAAACTTGGGATCAAATTTTCTTAGTATAGATTTCCCATTATTCATAATGAACACTTTAAATCTAAGAATATGAAGGAAAGAGAGGTTGGGTGTCCTACCATTCAAAACTTTATAGCGTGTTTTGTTCAGTTTGGATCTAACATTCACCTTATTTTAACATAACAAGTTGTACTCATCACTTCCACCAAAAAGTATTTAGTAAGTGAGTATTAAGCTAACATGGCTCTAGCAGTTTCTACTAGGGTCCAACTCTTTCTTTCAGCAACCTCATTATACAAAGGCATTCTATGAGCTAAAAAGTTCTAGTTTATCCTATGCTCCTTATAGAAAGATTTAAATATTTTCAAATTCTCCACAATGGTCACTATGAATGGTCAGAATTTCACAACCTAGCTTCCTCTTAATCCAAGTAAAAAAGATCTAACTTTTTTGAATGATTCACTTTTATGTGATAGAAATCTAACCCAAGTAAACCTCAAATAATCATCAACAATTACATACCCAAAGACTTTCCCTCCTAAGCTTGTAGTGCTGACAGGTCCAAAGAGATCCATGTGTAAGACTTCTAAGGGTTTGCTAGTGTTTATATATTTAATTGAGTGGAAATAGGATTTGACTTATTTAACAATATGACTGGTATCACACAAGTGGTCTTTTGTGAACTCTAGTTTAGAAATTCCTCCCACTAAGTCTTTTTAGGTGATTTTCTTATGGTTTTTCATGCTTACATGGCGTAATCTTCTATGCTATAACCAATATTCATCAGTAATAGTTTTTAAGAATTAGTAGTGTTAGATTTAATGTAATTTAGATCAAGTATGTAGACATTATTGATTATCCTATAAAAAATATTTTTGTAATTTAAGCTAATTATTTAGTTAGTAGATAAGAATTTGATGTTGAACCCTTTATCATAGAGTTGGCTTATACTGAGCAGGTTATGTTTCAAACCATCTAACAGTAAAATATTTTCAATGACAAATTTTTTAGAGTTGCTAATTATACCTAATCCAATTACTTTTCTAGTGTTGTTATCTCCAAGTGTTACCTTGTCTCCTATCCTGGCCTCAAGTGAAATGAACTGATTTTCATCTACATTCATGTGCTTAGAACATCCGTTGTCCATATACCACATGCTCTCATGAGGCCTTCTATGAAAACATACCGACAAAATCATTAGATGTTAAATTTGAGAATCCAAATAGGTTTAGGCCACATCTTATGGAAAGAAGAATGAATGCATGCATGTTATGCTGTAAATTTAAAAGTTTATGTCTCCACACCAAATGTGTTCTAAGGTAAATGGTGCAAGTGTGGGAGATATATCCTAGCATGACATAAGAAAAACATCTAACACTGGCAAAACGATTCACTAATCTTTTTGGGTTATGGTGCCTCTTCCTAGGATTGAATGATGCATGCTGAGGTGATGGATTATAAAACTCTTCAAGTGAAGGTGGTTTTTTATTTTTCTTTAAATCATTTCTTTTGATTTTAAAAAATTGGTTTACACTTTTAGATTTAAATTTTCAACTTTCAATGTATGCACACCACTATCTAAATCAGATGCAAGAGTATCTAAATTTTTGTATGCATTTTCGAATTCAACATATAATATTTTCAAGGAATCATGCACTTTGGTTAACTAAAAATTCTTTTTTATTCAAAGAGTCAAATTAATCTAACAAAGCCATGTGATTATTCTCCAGAGTGGAGTGATCTTTCCTTATGAATAATAATTTTTTTTTTAACTTTAAGTTATTGGTTATAGGT
The DNA here is from genome assembly GCF_001605985.2 of Dendrobium catenatum. Lineage (NCBI taxonomy): Eukaryota > Viridiplantae > Streptophyta > Magnoliopsida > Asparagales > Orchidaceae > Dendrobium > Dendrobium catenatum. The sequence goes on along the minus strand of NW_021318822.1, from coordinate 39,275 downwards.
AAGCTCACATACCTCTTCTTGATCATAATGATCAAGGTGATCATCAACCATTAAGCACGGGTTTGTTACCTCCTCTTCTGCTTTAGTTTCAGAAGAGTCTGATGCTGAGTCTACCCATAAAGCCTTTTGGGTTCTTGGCTTGCCCTTCTTGAACTTATGTTTTTATTCACCCTTCTCTTTACTTGGGTGAGATTAGAGGGTTGACCAATCAAACTTAAAATGCCATGACTTCCTGCATTCAAAATAAATAACATCAGAAGAAACTTTAAAATTTTATTATTCTTACCCTTTTTCCATTCCTGATGATAATTTTCTTTTTCCTTAAGAAGCAATTGAATTGTTTAGTTATTACAGTACTATCATCATTTTCAAAACTAGAAGAATCAATGTTATAATCATTACTATTTAAGGCTATTGTTTTCTCCTTTTTCTTTTCACCTACATCAAGCTTCCTTTGGTTCACTCCTTATTACAGTACTATCATCATTTTCAAAACTAGAAGAATCAATGTTATAATCATTACTATTTAAGGCTATTGTTTTCTCCTTTTTCTTTTCACCTACATCAAGCTTCCTTTGGTTCACTCCTTTGTTGCGGATCTATGGTTTATGATTTTGATGATAGCAAACATTCCTTATTTCTCTACGATTGCCTTATGTGCTAAGGTTCCAGGTCCACATGATCAGACTGCAATTTGGAACCAGCTCAAGATAAGGTAGACTAGGTCTGTGTCAGTTTGTAATCTTTTTTCTTTCTTGAGTCTGTTTTATTTTGTGTGGCATCTAATGATTTTTAGCTTGGAAGATTTTCTGTTGTTCCCTAAAAAGATTTCTATTTTTGGTAACATCGTCCAGGACGATATTTATATCGTCCTAGACGATCTGACAAAAGTAGAAACCCTAATTAGGGCATCCTCATTAAAGCAGCCGTCATTATGCAAAATACATCGTCCTGGATGATTTTGTATCGGCCAGGATGATAGGCTCAATTCAACAAGAATCTGCCGCCATATCTATTTAGAAATAACCT
>NW_021318822.1:20191-34770 GCF_001605985.2 Dendrobium catenatum | reverse complement strand
AAAAATCAAATATTGCCTAAATTATAATTGGCGACTATTTATCACAATCTGAATTAATCGTTCTGGATGATAGGGATCATACAATACAATTAGTTTAATCACTCTTTTTTATTAGTTTAATCACTCTTAATAAACTCTAATGCCCTAATTAGGGTTTTTGTTTCAAGCTGATCGTCCAGTACGATATAAAATAGTCCTGTATAATTAGGTCAAAAATACATAATTTTTTAACTCACCAAATTTCTCTCCCTGAGTATATGTGAGTAAGGTTACTTAGCGTGGGGTCTACCAGATACAAGACTTAACTCGAGAAAAGTAAAAAGTACATTAAAATTGAAATTATAGATAGACTCAACCCTAGTCTACCAGATCTTGAGCTAATTTGTATTATAAATGATCTAGTAGACCAGAAAGGTTAGTAAGCAGAGAAAACAAAATAAATATGCAATAATAGTAGTGGCAAATAAATAATAATAGACATATAGTGCAATAATTTGCACATGTATTTGGATCCATATTTGCAATAATTTGCACATGTGAACCTAGAATTCAATATAAACAATGCAAACATATAGTGCATAAGTGATTTTGGACTATAAAACAAAGATGAAGTTTTCAAATTTACTTATTCACTATATATTTTTATACATATTTTTTAATTAAAATTTTATAATGTGAAAAATATTTAATTTTTAGTTGATAATATTTATTTTTATCCCCTTAATATTTAGATATTTAGTTATATAATATAAAAATATTTATTATTTTTTTAATAAATAATATAACATGAATTTATAGATGTAATTTTATATTGTAAATTTTTTATATAATTTATAGGTATAAATTATGTCTAAAAGACTAAACCAGTAATATAAATAAGAAACTATTTATATTAAATATGAATTAAATTTAAAGATAGAATACGTTTAAATTTAAATTTATTCAATTTGTTATTTATGTATGAATATTATTTTTTTTAGTCATAAATTTGTATTATTACATAATTATTATTTCATTATCATGTTATTTTCATGACATTGAAATATATGTCATTTTGTTCTACCATGGTTTGACCCCAATTAAGCCATTAAATCTTAAAACTCTCCATATTGTAGTTTATTATCCAGTCGAGTTTTCACAAGTTTAATCCCTACACTCACTCACATACACTCCCCGTACGACACTATAAACTGACCCCTCCAAGTTGCCAACCTCATAACATAAGAACAAGAGAAGTATTTATAATTTTTTTATTTTTTTGAACTAACACCATGGTGTTGGCTTGCTAATGCTACAATGCTTCTAAACTATTGTGTTGGTTCACTAATGGTCACTAGATCTAAATATTTAACCATCTTTTGCTATTGTGCTAGGTAATTGGTGCTACAATGCTTTGATCCGGCACTACGGTGCTGACTAGATAGCACCTCGATGCTACGCTCTCCAACAAATTTTTGTAAGCTCTCCACTATGTAATGCAAGGTGAGGCATTATGATGCTAAAATGAGTTCTAGAACTATGGTGTTGCGGTGTTGGTTCAAATTTCTTATTTTTCTTATAATGTTTTGTACCAAACATGAGGATTACAAACACAACTAACATAACCATTGGAAAATACCATAACATTTTTTATTTTATCAAAATTCATCTATGAACTTAGAAAAAATATTTCGTGGAGCCTCTATTGATCTAAATATTTTAGGAGTAGAATCAATTAATGCAATAATTAATAGAATCAACAACCCCTCTTCGACACTTATGATCTTATATAGAGAAATCATCCAAATTTTAGTTGGAATAATAATTAAAAGAATTAAACTAATTATGACTCTTATGAGCCAAATCAAGTAGAACATTAGAACCACCCTCAAATATTTGCTAACCCAAGGCCTAGTTATCTTATGTATTCATCCCAAATATCCAACCTATGGATAAAAATCATTCTTTAGAAGAATTAGTTTTTTAAGTAGGTACACAATTGCAAAGTCAAGTTGTTACCAATTGGAATATTAAAAATCAGTTAAGATAGCTAGCTGGATTATTAAACAATACCTCTTACCTATTAATACTTAAATAAATAATAACAAAAAAATTAAAGAACAATACAAAGCAATTCAATTGAGGAGTGGAAAAGAGTTATAAAATGTGACTAGAAATCAGGATAAATTTGGGATAGAATCACCTGTAAAAGTGCTAGTAGCGGTCCCCCAACCTAAGGAACCACCCTCAACCTGATAAAGAAAAAGAAAAATAGGTTAAAGAGGTATTAGAAAGGCCACCACAACCATTTTCCTAAATATTATTAAAATATAATTTGTATAAGTAGTTCTCAAGGTTATTAAAAATATTAAAAAAAAAAACTAATTTTAAAATTCTTTTTTCTGTAGCCTTAGAACATATGTCCACCTATGCTAAGTTCATGAAATATATCCTTTGTAAGAAAAGAAGATTGGGAGATTTCAAAATTGTATCTTTGAATGACAAATATAGTACAATTCTATAGAAGAACTTCCTTAAAAGCTTCAGGACTCAGGCAGTTTTAATAGTCGAATGGCTATAGGGAACAAATTTTGTGGTAGAGCACTATATAATTTACTAGCAAGCATTAATTTCATACCCCTATCTTCAAAAGACTAAATCTCTAAGAATTTTAACTTACCACTATTAACGTTTAATTAGCATATCAATCATTTACTTTTTCTAAAGGGGTAATAATGAAAGTTTTAATTAGGTAGATAAAGTTAAATTCCCTATGGATTTTATTATCTTAAATATAGAAGAAGATTGGGTGATATTGATTATCTTTGGTAGACCTATCCTAGCTTCTGATAGTCCATGATAGATGTGCAAAAGTGAGAATTGACAATGTTAGTAGAAGATAAGAATGTGACATTCAATATCCCAAAGTTAATAAAATTTCTTAGTGACCAAAATGAGGATTATCATAGAGTAGACTTAGTTGAGGATTGTGTGAAAGATTATGTGGAGGATTTATTGTTGGATAGTTCTTTAGAGATTCTTTTATGTGAGGATAATATTAGAGAGAGAGGTAGATATTCTATTCAAATGATTAATGAAGCACCTATAAATTTTAGGGATAGGTTTAACATGCTTAATACCTCATCCCTATGTAGAAGTTTAAAACTTTTGATTATTGAGGCACCTATATTAGAGTTCAAAGCCCTACCTACCCATATGAAATATGGCTTTTTATAAGAAGAGGATACCTTACTTGTTATCATTTTTTTTTAATTAGGATAAGTACAAGAGGGTAAGTTAATTAGGGTTCTTAGAGAGTAAGAGAGGTTTTGGTTGGACCATAATATGTTTTAAGAGAATTAGTCCATCCTTGTGCATGCACACAAATTTAATGGAGAAAAACTCTTTCCCAAAATATGATACCCAAAGAAGATTGAACCTTATTAAGAAGAAAGTAGTGGAACATGAGTTAGTTAAGTGGTTAGATACAAGGAACATTTACCCTATTTTAGAAAGTGTATGGGTTAGCCATATACATTATTTGCCTAAGAAAGGAGGTTTAATTATAATAGCTAATGAAAAAATTTAGTTGCTACATACTTAAATAGATACTAGATGGAGAATCTTTATAAGCTATAGGAAGTTGATCGAAGAAATTTGGAAGGACCATTTTTCTCTACCTTTCCTTGACCAGATGTTAGATAAGTTAGCAGGACATCCTTTTTATTATTTCCTAGACTGTTATTCAGGATATCACTAGATTCATATAATGTCATAAGATCAAGATAAAACTATATTTTCCATTATGCATGAAACTTTTTCCCATAGGAGAATGCCTTTTTGTTTGTTTAATACTCCAGCTACTTTTCAGAGGTGTTTGATGTCTTTTTTTCTGATTTAATTTAGCAGGGCATTGAGATATTCCTTAATGATTTATCTATTTTTGGCACCACTTTGGATTCTTATTTGGAATATTTAACTATGATTTTAAAAAGATGACTTGAAACAAATTTGATAATAAATTATGAGACTTGTCAATTCATGGTAGTAAAAGGTATAGTCCTGGGCCATAAAATTTATAAGAGAGCTTTAGAAGTGGGTATGGCGAAGTGCAAGTAATTGAAAACCTTTGACGACCCACTTTTGTTAGAGGAATAAAAATATTTTTTGGACAAGATGGTTTTTATAGAAATTCTTTATGAATTTTTCAAAAATTTCAAAACTCTTATGCCATTTACTTAGGAAAGATGTCCCTTTAGAATTTAAGGAAGAATGCCTAAAAGCTTTTAAAATTTTGAAACATCACTTAATCAATACACATATCATTCTTACACCTGATTGGACGTGTCATTTTAAAATCAAGTGTGATGATAGTGATTATGCTATCTATTGGTGCTATGTTAGGGGAAAATGTTTGAAAATTTCATGCTATTTATTATGCTAGCATGACATTAAACTCAATTTAATTTAACTATAGGACCACTGAAAAATAACTGTTAAATATTTTCTTTCCCTTTGAAAAGTTTAGATCTTATTTGATTGGCACCTGCATTCTAATTCATGCTGATCATTATGCTATTAATTTTTTTATGATAAAAAAAGTTATAAAGTCTAGATTAGTGAGTTAGATTCATTTGGTCTAATATTTTATTGTTAAAATCTATGATAGAAAGGGTACTAAGAATTTGATGGTTAATCACTTATCTTTGATAGAGCTTGAGAAACCAGCTTATCATGAGTGTGAAATTAATGAATTCTTTTTAGATGAGCATTTGTTTGGTGTGCATTCATATAGTAAGCCTTGGTATGCTGACATTTTGAATTATATTTTTTGTGGGATTATTTTTACTGACATGTTTTATACCCAAAGGAGTAAATTTCTCCATGATACTAAATTCTATTTTTCTGATGAGTTACTCTTGTTCAAAAAATTTAATGACCAAAATATTAGGCAATATGTCTCTGAAAATGAATTAAATCCATAATTAGGCAACATCATGATTTAGAGTATAGAGGACATTTTGGAGGTTTTTGAATAGCTTCTATGATTTTTCAATATAGATTCTATTGGCCTACCCTATTTAAGGATGTAAATTAATATGTTAAAAAATGTGATAGGTGTCAAAGGGTAGGTAACATAACTAGAAAAAATGAAATTCCTCTTATCATTATATTAGAAGTGGATTTTTTTTTTAATGTTTGGGGACTAGATTTTATGGCACTGCAGTGTTATTTTATGACTATCAATATTTTTTTATAATAGTTGATGGTATCGCAAATTGGATTGAAGGAGTAGAAACCCCAAAATGGATGCTCAAGTGGTTAATAAAGTTCTTAAGAAAAATCTTTTCTTTTTCCTAGAATTGGAGTACCTAGAGTTATTATTAGTTATGGGGAAGTTCTTTTTTTTTTTTTTGCAATAAGAGAGTGGAGGCTTTAATTTTAAAATTTTTCATTAAATATAGAGTTCTAATTGCTTATCATGCCCAAACTAGTGGTTAGGCTGAAATCAGTAATAAGGAGATTAAAATAATTTTATTAAAATCTATAGATCCCAATAAGAATGATTGGGCTTTGAAGTTAGAAGATGAACTTTGGGATTAGAGAATGGCATTTAAGACACCTATTGAAAATGTCTCCCTATAGATTAATCTTTGAAAAAGCATATCATTTGCCATTGGAATTAGAGTATAAAGCCTTTTGGGTTGTAAAAAGAATTGAATTATAATATTAAGGATGCTATGAAAAAGATATTAATATAGTTGAATGAGTTAGAAGAATTTAGACACGAGGCTTCGAAGAATACACTACATAAGGAGAAAATGAAGAATTTGCATAATCGTAAGATCATTATGAAGGAATTTAATCCTGGACAAGAAGTTCTTCTATATAATTTTAGATTAAAATTATCTCTAGAAAGTTAAAGTTCATATGGTCAAGACCATTCACTATAGTAAAGGTGTATCTTTATAGAGATGTTGATATTCAGGATCCTTTAACTACCCAAATTTTTAGAGATTGAAACCTTATTTAGGAGGAGATATTGATTGCGTTAGAAGCTGTGAAAAGCTGGTTCATCTTAAATATGATGTTATTATAGTATTGTTAAAGACCATTAACTTAGAAATATTTGGGAGGCAACCTAATTGATCATTATGTTTACTATTAGGAGTTAATTAATTAATGTCTTTTTGAGTTTAAAAGTTTATGGCTAGAAGTGATCTTAAATGTATCTTTATGTGTGTATTATAGTTCATATAAAGTGCATGACTTAATTCAAAAAACATTAGCCCAACATCATGGCACATCCCATTGACGCACTACAATACAATACTAATTATAGAAGTAGAATTTAAGACAATCGCAACATAGCACATGAGAAAACCAGTGCTACAATGCCAAATCACCCTGTAGAGCACCACAACATCATCCATGTAGTTTAGTACCATAGAAATCTCTAATCATTCAGCTAGACTGTGCACTATAATGTCACCCATTAAGCGTTATAGCATCACCCATGCAACACTGCAATGCCACCCATGCAACATTGTAATTACCCATATAGTACATCAATGCTTGGTTGAATAATAAATAGGGTAGATGAAGCACCGTGGTAGCAGCTGCTTTGAGTGTCAAATTATTTTCATGTGTCTAGTGTTGTAGAGGTATTAAAACGAAAAAACCTACAATTATAATTCCCAAGGGTAGCATCATGGTGCTACCTATCCATAGCACTGCAACACAAGTACCCATGTTATTCAAATTTGACTGAGCAATATAGTGCTACTCAAGCCATCATCCTAATGCTTACTAGATTATAAATAGGGAAAGGGGCTTAATTTCATTTCTCATATGCATTCTTATGCTTTTGAGTTTTAGAGATTTAGTTCATGCATGTCTTATGTTCCCTATTATCTTATCTAGTTAAGAGATGGCTCCAAAGCTCACAAATTATAGTAAGGGGGAGACTCAACAACTTGTGAAGCCCATAGTTAGTGTGGCTGTCAAAGAGTGATTAAATAATTTTGTATTATCCTTTAGAGAGTTGTCTAGGGTTAAATTATTTATCATAATTTGGACTTTTATTTTTTATAGCCTCATTCAACAAATGTCATAATATTTTTAGGAATTCATTGCTAATATGAAGGAGAACAGAAATTAGTCTGTTTTTATGCATGGTAAGTGGGTCCCTTTCATGCATGTACTTATCAACAAAGTCTTCCCAACCCCTAATTCCAAGTTTAATAAGGATGAGTACTTAAAATTTTGCACCACCATTATAGACTATAAGGAAAGTATGAGGTACCTAACTTGGAGGGATTCAAATGCCCAATGAATGGGAGAAAATATAAATAATAAATTTTTTTGCTTCTACCATCACGAGTCCAAAGCATGATTGTACTTTATTTATGTGAAGTTAATGCCTAGCAAAAATATTAATGAGGTAATTTAGGATAGGGTGATTTTAGATTATTGTATTCAAAGAATATAATTAAGTATTTTGGTAAAAATATTTTTTAGTCAATCCAATGTTTGTTTAGGGGGTCTTTTTCTTTGGGGCAAGCACAACCAAATAAAATTTGTGAATTATGTGAGTTAGCTGGGGTAGTAAGTGAAAGTTTGTGAGGGTTGTTAAACCTTTATGAACTAGACCGAGGCTAACCAATAGGGAGGTAAATTGATTATTTAAAAATTTCTTAAGGTAACAAGAAAAAAAATTTTTAAATATTTTGAATATTTTAAAATAAAAAATTTATGTGGAAGCAAAACTAATTTCACAATAACACAAATCAGAGAATTAACCACAGAACAAATTACAAAATAAAGAAAAAATTAAATTGAAAGAACACATAAGAATTATTGTTGTTTGGTCAACTTAACCTACATCCACTCCTTGAAAATCTTCTTGTCAGGTATTGCACTAAAAGTAGTGTCTCTTATTTTGCCCCAATAGTAAGGAGGAGAAGCCCTTACAAAATATTTCCACCATCTTAGTTAGACAGAGTATCATGATCCTTTTATTCCCTCCTAGAGTAGGCATAGAACCTGGAAATCCTTTTACTCCCTCTTGGAGTAGGTAGCAAACCTTGGAATCCTTCTACTCCCACCTGGAGTAAGCAGAGAAACTTGGACCTGATGTTGATGAAAGTCTTCCTAGAGCCCCCAAGGAACTAAGAAAGAAGCTTGAAGAAGATGGTGGAAACCTTTCTTAGAGAAACCTTTGTGAATCCCTCATAACTCCCCCTCATAATGATCTCTCTCTCACTCTCTCAAAGCTTTCCTTTCTTCGTTCTCTAAGCTCTCTCTCATGTCAACCCACAATAAAAGATCTTCTAATAAGAGTAATAGAAATCCTTAAATAATGGGCTTAAAAAACCCTAAATTTTAAGAGATTCTTCTTTTGTTTATATATTATGATATACATATCGTACATTATGATCAATGTAATTAAGACTCATTTAGCAAGATCGTTTAGACAAACTTTTCAACAATTATAACATTTCATACAGTACGATCAAAACATTATATGATATGAACTGTAAAATTTCCTTATGTTTGTTTGGGACAAATCTTGGGACGGCCAACTTCATATACGGATAAACGTCTAGGATTGTGGACATCATACTGTATGATCATTACAAAAATTATGGATTTTATTTGGTACGATCTCTGGGATGACTAATTTCATACATGAGTAATCATACATTATGAACGCTATCATATAGTATTATCAATCACAATAGCTATCCATGATTTGATTGATTGATATTGAGAGATTAATTAAGAAAGATTTTAATTAGGGTATATAGTATGAACAAAATTGTACTATACGATTAGTATAAAATTAGTATCTTTCTTAACCTTTAGGTTCTAGGGTTTTGATGTAGCGCAATGTTTTATACAATACAAATTAAAATCATACAGTATGAATTACTTCGTATAGTATGAATTACTAAAAAAATAACTCTTTCAAAAACATTTTTATTTCTCCCCCTGTGTGAGTGCAAGGTTACTCAGAAATAATAACCACCTAATTACATGATATAACTTAAGAAAGGAGAATATACTGAATAAAAGGAAAACTGACTGTAACCTTAGTCTACTCAATCTTGAGCTGATCAAAATTGCAAGTGAATGGTGGAATGATTTTCTGAAATATTAGTACACACAAACACAAAAACAAATCACAGAAATAGGAGAAAATAGTAATAGACACAATAATGTTTGTTATCATAAAAATCATACTATTTGAATCAGGTTTGCAATAGTCTCCTCCTTTTTTATGATGGAACATATTGTTGTATTTGGATTTTCAAAAAGTTATTTTCTTCTAAACTCCCCCTTAGATAAAATACAATTGTAAGAAAAAAAAGTAGTGTAAATTTTTTGTTTAATATTTATTAAAATTTTAAATAATATGCAGACAACAACAATAACAACAAACAACACAACAAAATACTACTTCCCTTTGACATCACAAAAGAGGGAAAATAGTAGACAGAAAAATAGGAAATAGAATCAAGAAATGCATCAAACAAAAAGACTCAAAACAATAAACAACTCAATATAAAAAAGAATCATCACAAACATGAGAACTCTCGTGGGAAATTTTCAAAATATAATAAACTTACTCTACAAATAGAAAAAGACTAAATAAGATAAGTGTTAACTTTATTACAACCAAAGGATTAGAATTTTAGAGTTTGCACACCCGCTTAACATCTTCACAGGCTAAAATCCATAATTTAAACAAACATATATTTCAAGAATTATAATTAGATAGGGAAACTTAAACTTTTTGAACTACTAGCATGAAATATATCGAATAGAATATTATTGTAAAAGTCATGAATTAAGAATAAAGATTTTTTAAAACCAAAATTTAAACATATTATGAAACACAATGATTTTCTAAGAGTTAAACATTTAACATAAAGAAAAGCTAATTTAAGTTGGGCTCATTTTGTGCATCATTTATCAGCTTTTGGTGCACATTACACATCTTTTATTTTTTACACACATAGTGAATCTTTTACTTTTGGCGTCATTGCTTGAATTTTGTTTTGAAAATTGCTTCCTTTCTAAATCTTTAAGAATCTCAGTTGTAATGATTATATTCCAAATAGAACAGAAGAGTAACTCCCTCTCTTATATAGGGAGGAATAACCTATAAATCAAACCCGTCATGTTTAATAGGAATAAAGTTCCTGATTTATGAAAAATGATGAATCTCAATTATCAATCTCAGAATATATTCATGATATAAAAATATGTAGTAGAGTGAATTAGTTTTCATTTCAATCATATTAATTCTAATTTGATTTACATCTTTAAGTATACACAAGGAATTATCATGCAAAAAAAAAAAAGGATATGTAAATTTACGAATTACCATCCCTTTAGTTTTAAACATATCAGTAATTTCTTATCTAACCTTTTAAGTAAGAATAGAAGTAGTTTTATTACAAATAGAAAAGAGCATTACAGTCAGAGTAAATTCATATAGTACAATCTAAGTCATATAGTATGATTTAATTCGTACAAAATGATCTAAGTCGTATAATATGATCAACAAAAATAACATTTTACATGTCTGAAAATTTCTTAAGAAAGGATCACACAAAGAAGCCAATATTTCACTTGAAAGAGAAAATAAACATATTTTTTTAAATGACATTTGACTGGAAAGAAAAAATATGACATAAGAAGGACTGAAAGACAAATTCATTATAAAAACTAGGTAAAAATAAAAAAGCATAGAATAAAAAAAAAACATCACAATAAAAACTAAATAAAACTAGTACAGTGGTGGATCTTAATCATGAGGTGGCTGTGGAGGTGGTTGGAAGAACTGACTAAAGCTATCATACTATTGTTGGATATTTCCAAATTGTTCCCTAAACTAACCCATATCAATATTATGTTGGATTGGTTACTGATCCAGGCAAGTCTATAGGCTGTCAAACTACTGAATCAACTCCTCATATGTGGTGAGGAGGTGGTGAAGGTGCATGATCAGCTACTGGGGTAGCTTCTCCTTCTTCATTAAAAAGCGGATCTTTTGGCTCCTGATCTCTATGAAATAGCATATAGAATGAGGCATCCAAAATGAAGATTGGAGTGTGGTTAGAAGGAGCATGATATGTGATGTTATATTTTTGTCCAATATATACCCAATCACATGTCCTAGAGCGAGATTTTGCTTTCTCCTAGTGGCTAGGAGTCAAATGGAAGTGAGATTTTGGATGTAATTAATTAGCATTTGAGCTTCATTGTTTGACATTATGAAGTTGGTGATAATTGATGGAAGGAGAGTGATATTTATCTGGTTTACAACTTTAGAGATGATAGATTTTCACATAACATACTGGATAAACCTAGCATTTTAATTTAGAGTGTGAACCAAGGGTTGGTGGTAGTTCAAGGTATCATTTGAAAGTAAGATATTCATAGCACTCCAATCAAAATTGGATATGGAGGCCAAGACAAGGGGTCTATTTCCTCCCTATATAAGGAAATAGACACATGGATACAGATGAATAGGTATTTATACACTATAATTGTCAATCATATATTCAATCTGGTTCTTCCATTGAGTCAAGAGTTATGATCAAGGCAAATGCTATGTAGATTGTACGGTACCAATGTGGTTTGTACAATATGATAGAAGATGAAATTTTTTATTTGTAGGAAAACACAATGAAGTTTGGTGAAGTGGTTTGTGAGATGATCAGGATATAAACATAAAACGCAATAACAGCAAAATCAAAAGAACAAAAATAAAATCAACAATAAAAATAAGTTAAGGACTAAACAAACAAAATAAAATCACAAAAATTACAAGATAATGAAAATAAAAAGCATAAAATATGTAAACAGGAACAAGCATAACAAAAATAAATATAACATATATAGAAAGTGTCAGTTTTTAGCATGAATATTGATCGCACCTAATCTGGTTCTTAAGGTGATGAAGGTTTCAAAAGTCAGTGGTTTTATAAAGATATTAGCAAATTGATTTTCAGGGGCTAAATGGTGTAGCTCTATGTCTCCTTTGGTAATATGGTCCTCAATGAGATGGTTCCTTATATCTATATGCTTGGTCCTAGAGTATTGGATTGGATTATTTGAAATACATATGGCACTAATATTATCACATAGGATTAGAATTGTGCCAATAGGTAGTCCTTAACCCAAAATTTATTGCTTTAACCAAAGGACCTAGGCCACACAACTTCCTAAGGCTATGTATTCAGCTTCAATAATAGACAGGGCAACTAGGTTCTATTTTTTATAAGACCATGAGACTAAGGACTATCCTATAAATTAGCATGTTCCAAAAGTGATTTTCCTATCAACTTGGCATCTTGCAAAATCTGAATCAGAATATCTTATGATTTTAAAGCTGTTATGCCTAGGATACCAGATTCCTAAGTCTTGAGTTCCTAACAAATATCTAATAATTCTTTTAACAATAATCAAGTGGGATTCTTTTGGATCAACCTAAAATATAGCACATAGATAAACACTAAACATATTTTCAGGTCTACTAGCAGTTAAGTAAAGAAGTGATCCAATTATTCCTTTATATTTCTTTCGATCAATAGATTTTCCATTTGAATCCATATATAATTAGATAGTGTAAGTCATGGGGGTGTTGATTAGCTTGGCTTTATCTATTTCATTTTTCTTAAGGATGTCTTCAATGTATTTTGATTGAATAAGGATATTTCCATCATCCTTCTACCTTATACTAAATCCAAGAAAGTAAGATAGTTCTCCCATCAAACTCATCTCAAACTCCTTACTCGTTATTTTTGAAAATTCATCACATAAATTTTATCAGAAGATCTAAATAGAATATCATCAATATAAATTAGACAATGCGTAGTTCATCTACTACCTTTTTAAAAATAGGGTGGTGTCAACACTCCTCTTAATAAAGGATCTTTCTTGCAAGAATGTGCTTAGTCTTTCATACCATGCTCTGGGTGCTTGTTTTAGTCCATATAATGTATTTTTCAACTTGAACACATGAATAGAAAAGTGTGAATTTTTAAAGCCTAGGGGTTATTCAACATACACATCTTCTTTTAACATCCCATATAGAAAGACATTTTTTACATCCATTTCGTATAGTTTGAATCCCTTAAAATAAGTAAAGACTAGTAGGACCCTATTGACTTCCAATCTAGCTACACTAACAAAAGTCTTTTCAAAATCAATTCCTTTTATATGATTGTACCCTTAGCCACTAATCTTACTTTATTTCAAACCACTACACCAGAATCATTCATTTTGTTTTTAAAAACTCATTTAGCTCCAACTACACTCTGGTCCTTAGGTTGTTCAATAAGTTCATAGATATCATTCCTCATAAATTGATTTAAGTCTTCTTGCATAGCTAGGATCTAGAATTCATCAGATATGGCTTGATTTATATTGGTGAGTTCAATCATTGAAATGAAGGCATATTGGTTTACTTATCTTCTATGTTCATGCCTAGTTTTTTACACCTTCAGATGGGTCTCCTAAGATCAGTTCCTTAGGATGACTTAAAGAATATCTCCTTTCTCTAGGCAATATGTTTTCATATTCTACCCTTTCCTCCATATTTATAGATTCTAATCCTTGGGTAATTATTATTACCTCTTCTTCTTCTACCCGAGACCCTTTAGAATTATCAAATTCATAAAATATAATATGAGTGGTCTCCTCTACTATCAATGTTCTTTTATTGAAAACTCTATAAGATTTTCCAACATTTGAGTAACCTAAGAATACCCCTTCATCAAATTTGGGTTCAAACTTTCCTAGTGGAGATTTCTCATTATTCAAAATAAATACTTTACGTCTAAAGACATAAAGGTGAGAGAGGTTGGGAATCCTACCCTTAAGAATTTTATAGGGTGTCTTGTTTAGCCTGGATCTAATATTTATCCTATTTAGAACATAACAAGTTGTATTCACCACTTCTACCCAAAAATATTTAGCAATTGAGTATTCAACAAGCATGGCTCTAGCGGTTTATACCATGATTTTGTTCTTTCTTTCAGCTACCCAGTTCTGATGAGGGGTCCTAAGTACTAAAAAATTATGATATATCCATTTCTCCTTACAATAAGATTTAAAATTTTCATTCTCAAATTCTCCACCATGGTAACTATGAATGATTAACCTAGTTTCCTCTGAATCCAAGTGGAAAAAGACCTAAACTCCTCGAATGATTCACTTTTAAGAGATAGGAATCTAACCCAAGTAAACCTTGAATAATCATCAATAATTGTATACCCAAAAACTTTTCCTCCTATGCTTGCATTACTTACAGGTCCAAAGAGATCCTTGTGAAGGACTTCTAAGGGTTTTTTACTATTAATTCCTTTGATTGAGTGGAATGAGGATTTGACTTATTTCCCTAATTAACAAGCATCACATCAAGGGTCTTTAGTGAACTCTAGTTTAAGAATTCCTCTCACTAAGTCTTTTTGTGTTACTTTCCTAAGTTTTTTCATACTTGTATGACACAATATCCTATACCACAATCAGGATTCATCAACAAAAAATTTTAAGCAAAAAGAAGTAGCAGGTTCAATATAGTT
>NW_021318822.1:9501-13185 GCF_001605985.2 Dendrobium catenatum | reverse complement strand
TGAGTAAAAACATAAATTCTAAGTCTCTCAAGTGTGTATGTGTAGGGTTACTTAGCATTAGTCTCTTTGACCATTACAAGAGACTCAAAAAGTGAAAAACAAAAGTACAGTCTGACTCAACCCTAAACCTACGTAATCCTGAACTGGCTACTTTATGATCGTCCGATCTTCGATTCCTAAAAAGTTAGAAGCAACAAGCAGTCTAAAAGAAATAGTGTTTGTCAATCATTAAAACATAAGCCATGATATTAGATTTGCAACAGATTTAAAATGAATTGATTTTAAAGCTTATGTGAATTATTTTGGAATAAGAGAATCTAGAAATTTAGATCGGCTAGTATGATCTTACTGAGCTGTTAGCTCATTTTGGTTATCTTCAATATTTTTAGGTTCTGGGAGAGGAAAGTAAGTTTTGGACTTGCCGTTCAGGATCTGATCTGAAGTTATATGTATTTTTGTACTTTTGATTTTTATACAATCATGTCTGATTTATTATTCTATTCTATACTTTATATTTATAGCCATGCACTATAATGAATATGATTATTTTGAAGAATAATAAGAAAGAAAATAATGGATGAGTTTTTTATATATTTAGATGTTTGTAGAAGCTCTGTGGTTATGTATTTCATTGTGTATTGGAAGAAAAAATCTGAAAACAAATTCCAGAACTAGATCCTGGGGTTATCCATCATGACTCAACATGATAGGATTCGTCCTGGTCGGGTTGGGTCATGACAATTGAAGAAGTATCAGTGCAATAGTTTTGGAATTTAGATCGTAAGATAGAGCTATAAAAATTAATCTATAAGTCTGTTGGGATAGTTTCAGTCTATCTGGGTTTTTATTATTTTGTTTTATGTGCATAGTTATGAATTCTGTGTGATTATGGATCCGCCAGACCCAGATATGACTAATGGGCAGAGTGCTAGTCTGGCAGCTCCTGTGAATAGTTCTGCCCCAGTAGTTGGTTCATATACAGTTTCACAGTTTATTATATTGGTGGCTCAGATGATGAGTGAGACGTAGAATAGAGTTTCTGTTATTAGATATGAGGATGTAGATAGACATCTACAAATATTTTTGAGATTGAAGCCTCCTAGGTTTGAGGGCATAGTTGAGCCTAGAGCAGCAGAGGGTTGGTTGAGGAGGTTAGAAAAGATATTTGATGGTATGCAATGTCCTCGTGATAGAAAGGTACCGTTAGTAGTTTTTCTGTTGGATGGTGAAGCAGAGCGCTGGTGGATGGGCTAGCAGGAGGAGAAATTTCAAGGTAAACTGAACTCTTTAATTTCTTGACAAAAGTTTTCTGAAGTCTTTAGAGCATGGTTTGTATCCCCTTCTGCAAGACAATAAATGTAAGAGACTTTTTTGAGATTGGTTCAAGGGAGTAAGACAGTTATGTTGTACGAGATAGAATTCATTGCTTTAGCAAATTATGCTCCATAGTTGGTGAGTACTTCTGCTGAGAAGTGTTATAGATTTTTAAGGGGACTTCGAGATAGTTTGAGGCAACCCCTGGTACCATTTCACATTTCTGATTTCTCTGAGCTTATGGAAAGAGCTAGATTGATAGAAAATGGTCTGATGGCTACTCAACAGCGATAGACTGCTAGTATAAAGTGATTCAGTGGATATACATCAAGTAGTGGTTTTTCTGTGGAGAAGAATAGATTTGTTTCTGGAGATTTCAAAAGGAGTGGACAGTCAGTATCTGCTGCATTCTTTGGTAGTGGCAGTGTAGTCTGTTCTAGTTCAGTTAGTGGGGCACCCATATGCCAGAATTATGGACGATGACATTTTTTCTAGTGTTATAGGATGATTGGTAAGTGTTTTAGATGTGGTTAGCCAGGACATCGAATAACAGAGTATCCATAAGCCGGATTTGACCGACAATCTGAGTCCAGATCCAAGAGTTTTGTTAGACTGGCAGGAAAGCCAAGGACAGTTCCTCTCCGTATTGTTTCTGAAGGATTATCTAGTAGAGATGGTGGTTTGGGTTCAATAGGAAGGAGACGACAAAGTGGTAATCAGAGGGATCTTAGTAGCTCTAGCTCCAGTTCAGTTACGTGTGTACAATTTGAATCAGCAAGAGGCACGAGATGCTCCAAATGTGGTGACAGGTATGGTTTATATTTTTGAGCACCCCTATCATATTTTGTTTAATTCTGGGGCTAGTCATTCATTTTTTTTTTAGCTCTATTTTGATGCATTACAACTGGCTTTAGTTACATTACCTTTTGCTTTGTATTATGTTGCTGGCTAGATATAATTTGATAGCTAGGAAATTTTGTTTATGTGAGATTGGAATTTTTGGTAATAAGTGAAAGTCTTATTTTATTTTATTACCCATTTCTTCGTATGATATTATTTTGGGTATGAATTGGCTGAGTCAATACGGGGCTCAAATTGATTATTTGAAGAAATAAATTGCATTATTTATAGGTAGTGAAAGTTATGTGTTACAAGGAGTAAAAGGTGTTTTATCCTGCCTAATCTCTGTGTTGAAAGTAAATAAATTGTGTAAAAAGGATTGTATGGTATTTTTAGCATCAATCCAGGAAATGAATATAGATGCGAGTTCTCTTTCTGATATCCCGGTAGTACGAGACTTTTTTAATGTATTTCTTGAGGAGTTAGTTGGTTTACCTCTGTATAGAGATGTTGAGTTCTGTATTGATGTATTTCTGGGTACGGCCTCGATATCAAAAGTTTCGTATAGAATGGCACCCAAGGAGCTTGTAGAGTTGAAAGTTCAACTCCAGGAGTTTGTGGATAGAGGATTTATTCATTCTAGTATTTCACCTTGGGTAGCACCTATTCTATTTGTAAAGAAAAAGGATGGTACAATATGTATGTGTGTTGATTACAGAGATTTGAACAAAGTCACAATCAAGTATAAGTATCTATTACCATGGATTGATGATCTATTACCATGGATAGATGATCTATTTGATGAGTTTGCTAGATCTTTTATATTTTCAAAGATTAATCTGCTATATGGTTACTATAAAGTGAAGGTAAGAGAAATTGATGTGATGTAAACAACTTTTAGTATGCGATATGGACATTATGAGTTTTTGGTCATGCCATTTGGGGTGACTAATGAACCAGCTATTTTTATGGAACTCATGAACAGAGTATTCAAGGACTATCTAGATCTGTTTATGATCATTTTTATAGATAATATTTTGGTATATTCCACTTCTGAGGAAGAACATGCCAGATATTTGAGAAGTGTGTTGGAGACCTTGAGGCAGCATCAATTGTATGCAAAATTCTCCAAGTCTGAATTCTGGCTGAAGAGAATTTCCTTTCTGGGACATGTGGTGAGTGGTGATGGTCTTTTTATTGATCCCCAGAAAATTCAAGAGGTTATTAATTGGCAAAGACCTACTACGGTATTTGAGATACATAGTTTCTTGGGTATGATCGAATATTATAGGAAGTTTATGAAGGAATTTTCTTATATTTCTGCACTTTTGATAAGACTGACTCAGAAGTTAGTAGCTTTTGTTTGGACTCCAGAGTGTGAAGCTAGTTTTTAGAGATTGAAGGTTTATTTGAATTCTGCCCCTATGTTAGCACTTCCCTCTACTACGAAAGGATTTCAATTATTCAGTGATGCTTCACTGAAAGGTTTGGGATGTGTTTTAATGAAGCATGGTCGGATAATAGCTTGTG
>NW_021318822.1:0-9401 GCF_001605985.2 Dendrobium catenatum | reverse complement strand
GGTTCGACTCGACCGGATCAATTGTTCGTAGTAAGACGACCCCCACTAGTGTGTTTCAACTATGTAGCGAACAAGTGTTAATGTCCCTTGGTTTGATCGCTTGTACTTTTGATTAGATTTATTGTGTGTTTCAACTATATAGCAAACAAGTAAACTTGCCTCACCAAGCATGCCAATTATATATTGCTATTGTTTAACAAAGATATCTTTCTTAGACCTTGCAAACTTTAATCCAATAAAATGTTTCCGTGTTCTCAAGTCTTTGATCTCAAAGCCATTCACAAGTCTCTCCAAGGCTTTGTAGGTCAAGAAAGAAGACTTTCAGGGCCACAAACTTTAACAATCCAAATTAGAGTAATATAAGTTCTCTTATAGCTCAAAGCTAAGGCTCAAATGAGTGTATGAGGTTGAACTCAACAACCTCAAATATAACCAAGCCGCTGACAATTCTCCTTACTCAAAAAGTCATAAGAAAGGTCGTAGTAAGACGACCCCCACTTTGGTAGTTTGATGGCAAAGGAAATCAAGTTCCCAATGCTTATCTAACTTGACGGGTTCAAGTGAACTTGCTCTAGAAGACTCTCTAAACTAAGTAAGATGTCAAAAATAAGTTAAAAAGATGATCCTTATCTAAAAAGGTTTCCATATAATCATACAAAAGGATTCCTGATTATAAAAATTCAAAGACCTTAAAAATGACCAAGGAAGACTCCAGGTTTGCAAATTTTAACAAATTGAATTGGGAAAGCACAGTTCTTCATAGCTCAAGTCTAGGGCTTGAGCAAACGTAAGATATCTGACTCAACAAGCTCAAATATGATCGAATTATTTGCAGTTTTCTTACTCAACCAGTTATATGAAATGTTGCAAATAGGGAACCTTTGCTTTACTAGTCCGATTACACGAGTTGTCAATTTGCCATCAAAGGAAATGACCCTTAGCCAAAGGATGACACCTAGCTAAATTTGGATTAAAATCTTCAGTTCCTTCAACATGTCTGTCAGCACAAAACGAAGATTGAAGGAACTTCTCTTCTTCAACAAAATCATTAAAGCATAAAGAAAATGACTAAAGAAGCTATTCCAATGTTTATTTAAAGCCCAAGGTTGAACCAAGGGAATTCTCTTATCATTAAGTGAGAGCATTATGCATTGAACTGATGATTATTTGCCATTGACTTAACATTAGTCCGAAGGGCTAGTTCACTGACATCCATCCTTCATCAAATCTGCCACACAAAGCACATGACAAAAGAAACCCTAAAATTGATTCTCAAATTTCAAAGTAAATCATAATACTAACAAGAAGCTATGGTGACAAAGAGAGAAGAAAAGAAGCAATGTATTAAAAGTATAAAGTTATAAAGGGAAAGGTTGATTTACATATCAACTCCCGCCTTGCATTAGTATCAAGAATATTCTAAAAAAATATATAAAGTCAAAGTCTCAATTCAGCATCCAAATGAACTATTGAGATCAGCAGAGTCAACTATTTTGCAACAAATATGGTTCATTTCAAATGACATTATATTTATTAGGGGCATTTATTGACCTTGAAAATCGTTTTGAGTTTGATCCAGTCAAACACAATGAACCGATAAAACAAAAGGCACGACATCATCAAAATTAAATTTGCCCCAAATAAGCATTCATTTGTGAAATAGACTAAGTCAACATGGTTTGAGATGATATAAGCAGTTAGGATCGAAACTTATGTGTCTGAGATTTCATGTAGTGAAAATTAAAAACATTCGCATGTACGAGGTTGTGTCTCAACATTGATTTGCACTAGTGATGAAAGTATGCAAAAAATAAATGTGTACATGAAAAAATATAATTTTAGATTACTATCATTATTATTATAAAAAAATCAAATCAAAATAAACAAAAAACTTTGATCCCCACCATTCCTCCATCCCATCACCCAGGCTTATGCTTGTGCCCATGTCATGCCTGCTATGATAATGTGAGGGTCATTTAGTCCTCACTAAAAAGTAAAAAAAACATAAAATAATAATTAATATTAAAAAAAAATAAAAAGACCTAATCTGATTCGTCCCATTCACTCTCTCCCAATTCCCCTCGTGTGCTCTCTCTTGTGGCCTAGCCACTCGATCCCCTCGCTGCACTCCTTTGACCTCGATCCCCTCGCTGCACTCCTTTGACCTCGATTGGCTTGCTTGTTGCTACCCTACCTTGCATGAACACAAGCCACCAAATCTTACCCCCTACTCATCGTTGCCCTAGACTGCATCGCTCCAAGCTGTTAACCACCCGTCACAGCCTTGGCCTTCTCCAGTTATTTATGGCACCATCATTCACCGCATTTCTCCTGTTAATCTATCTCTTTCCCTCTCTATTTTTCTCTCCCTCTGTTTCTCTCTTTCTCTCTCTATTTCTCTAGCACTTTCAATCTAACTCTTTCCTCTCTCTTTCTCTCTTCACTTTCGCTTTCTAAAAGAGAGAAAAAAGAAAAATAAAAATAAAAATAGAAAAGAATTAAAAAATATATATATTTTTTACATCACCTCGTAACTCTATCATTATTGTTTCCACCACTATATGCATGAAGGAATAAAGCTTGCAAACCATGCGTTCAGTGCAACAAGCAGAACCTGTATGCATTTTTTTAGGGTGATGGGAAAACTGGTAAGAAACACTTGCGATGCAATAGGTAAGCTTTGTATATACTTTTCTTAAGGTGAAAGAAATTTTTTAAGTACATATACGCATCTTTCATAACGTGACAGGGAAAATTATGAGCTCTAAGCATGTACATGAAGACTTATGCACGTCTTTTTTGACATGGTAGGGTAAAAGGATGCCAAATAGGTGGAGTGTGTTAATGTCTATTTTAAGAATAAAGGTGGTGCATAAGAGTGCACAAATTATAGAGGAATTAAGTTAATGTATCATACTATAAAACTATGGGAGAGAGTTATTGAGCATAGGTTACGATGTGATACTAATGTTTCTCAAAATGAATTTTTATTCGTGCCAGGCAAAAGTCTGCTATGGAAGCTATACATTTATTGAGAGGTTTGATGGAGTAGTATAGAGAGAATAAGGAGGATTTATATATTTTATTTGTTGATTTATAGAAAGCATATGATAAACTTTCAAGAGACTTTCTTTGGAGAGTTCTAAAAAAGAAAGGGGTTAATAATGCTTATATTCAAGTAATTAAGGATATGTATGCATGAGTTGTTACTTGTATTTAAACACAAGGTGGTTTTACCTAGTATTTTTCTATTTCAGTTGGATTACATCAAGGATTAGCTTTAAGGCCATATCTTTTTGCTCTAGTCATGGATGTTCTTACTAGACATTTGCAAGAGGATGTATTATGGTGTATACTTTTTGTTGATGATATTCTTCTTGTTGATAAAAATAGAGAGGGACTTGAAGATAAACTTGAACTATGGAGGTCCACTACAGGAAAACCCGTTAATACCGGCGGACAACATCCGCCGGTAAACATAGATAATCCGACGGAATAATGAGTTTCCGTCGGACTTTTCGGCGGAATTTCGTACGCCGGTTTCGCCCGCGTCGATAAATTATTTCCGGCGTGAAATTTACGTCGGAAATTTCTCCGGCGCATGATCCGACGCATTACCGGCGGAAAATCGGACCGTTTTCGACGTTGAAAAACGTCTTAATTCCGGCGCAATTTCCGCCGGTAATTATCATCGCATTATGCGCCGGCCAGTACCGGCGGATATGACGCCGCAAGTGCATGCAGGAAAACCACACGAACTTCTCTTTGCGAACGCAAAGTATACGCCGCTCATTAGGCTGGACGATACGCCGGTAAGTACTGCCGGGAGTATTCCGTTCCGAACAAAGGCGACCCGGAAACACACGATACGATTCGTTGTATCGTCGTTTCCGGCGGACCTTCGGGCGCAAAATCGCCGGAAAACCTGTAGCATTGACAAAATAAAATTTCCTTCTCCAGCCTAACAATCAATTTTCCACCACCTGCAAACAAATACAAATAAAAATTCCACCACAGTTTCACACAGTTCTCACAACAGTTTATAACATTAAAAGAAACGGTAATGTACTAACAATGAACTAAACACTTCACATTAAAAGAAACTGTTCAATAAAACATGTTCAACAGAAAATAACAAGTTCATATAATACCTAAATTAAACTACTCTGACTCCGTGGACTCCTTCCTCAGGTGAGCTACCTCTTTTCCACTCAGCTGCTCCCTCATATTGCGCATATTCATCCAACAACTGATTGTGTTGCTGCATACTGTTTTGAACCTGTGCTTGCAGCTGAGCTTTGAAACCTAATGCTTGCAGTGAGCCTGCCACTCAGCTTGTGCATTCCTTACTTGTTCTAAGCTCAGCTTGAAGTGGCACTTATTTGTTGAGCTTGTAAGGACTCATTTGCGAACTGGATGCGAAGCTGGATGCAGTAGAGGATGCCCCCCTCATCCCCCTCGTATGCCTGAGCTTGCGCACGCTAAATCCATATTACTCCTACCATGCTGCATTCCTCCGACGGCTGCCGACCAGATGCGATCACAGATACCCACAGAGCCGGCCAGAAGAGCCTCACCTGATGCAGCATGAGCTCTCCGGAGCCGTGTAATTTGTAAAGATAATTATATAGAAACTAAACTTTAGAAAAATATTAAACATATATAAAATATCACTTACATAGGCTTTTCTTGATTCTATCAAATCCACTTATCTTGATCCTCCTGTCGCCTTATGGAGTGCGACTATGCAATTCAAAGCAGGAGTTGGTTCTCTACCAAGCATCGCTTTTCTGTTTTGAATTAGAAATTATTTTATTAATATAGATTAAAGAATAATTTTAAAAAACATTTAATAATTCATTCCAAACGAACGCCTGTGCTACAGTATGGAACAAAGCCGCCTGGTATGAGTGAACTTCCCACCACCAACATCAGACTCTGTTCTGTCGATTCTGATCCTCTTCCTCTGTACTCCTCGGTTGCCCTAAGCTGCATTTAACTCAGGCCCATATATCTCTCCAATCTAGTGGTCGCTTTCCGAACTTTTCTAATATCAATGAAACATGTCGCGCATCGAGTAGACCCACGCTTCTACAAAATTCTTTCTAATCTTTGTATTGTGTGGGCAGCCAACAAAACTCTTTCTTGCAATCAAATACATTATGATATATAATATATAAGAGTTTAGCTAAAGTAAAAAAGAAATAAATCATTTAACAAAAAAAATTAAAAAACCAAAAATACCTCAAACTCTCTTGAACCACTCTCCCGGGACTTCTTTCGGGACTTTCTTTCCAAGAAACATAAGGAGCGTCAAAACTGCTCCGTATGATGTCCGTTTTTTATTGTCGGTTGTTTTGATGGGTAGAATACCAAAAAATAAAGTTATATAAAACAAAATATAAAATATAAAATAAAAAATTTTTGTATAGTTTAAAAAAATAAAAGAAAATGTTACGTACGTGTCCACCCTCAGGTGCTATTAACATTCTACCATCTGTCTCCTTCCTCTACTGCAGCTGCTTCGAAGCGTCCAGCTGCTGTCGAAGGTCAGCTGCTGTCGAAGGATCCCGCGACTGTCGAAGGTCCAGCCTGCTGTCGCGAAGGTCCAGCTGTACCAGGCATGATGCGGGTTGGTGGGGGCATGGATGGTGGAGCATAATGGTGCAATAGATAAGTAGGAGGGGCACCAGCATTAGGTGTTACAAGATACCGGTGTCGTACGCTGTTGTAGTAATATATTGCCTGTCAGCGATCCGGTAAAGGACGAACCTGCCTCGAGGTTGGTGAGGAACAAGGCTGGCAGGTGGATGAGCTAAACTGTCCTCACCGACTTCCATGAGTGCGACGCGCTACAACAGGCTGACAGATCTGTATCAGGAGAGGCTGGCTGCCCCTCGTAGTAGCGCTGCAGGCTGTGTAGGCCAGGCTGGTGTATACGTGTAGTAGGGCTGGGTGTGTAGAAGGTGCAGGCATCAAATTGTGCAGGCTGAGACCGAGGTGGTCCCTCAGTACATACTGGCCTAGGTGGACCAGCTGCAGTTGGTCTTTCTTCGTCGCTTGTTAAAATATTTTATTATCAATACTTCACTTTAGGCTGCCTCACCTGAAGCCATCTGCAAATAAATAAAAAAAATAATTAGAATGATGATGCAGTGCAGTAGCTATAGCTAAAAAATAATACAGTCAAGGTAACATGCGGGGGAGTAAAAAAAAAAAAACAGTGCAGGTAGCTAAAAAAATGGCAGTAAAGTAACGCAGGGAGTAAAATAAAATGCAGTGGCAGTTCTAAAAAATGTTAAGTTACTCTTATGTTGTAACTCATCATTTCTGTTGATTCACTTCCTATAAGATGATATCACTCCCATTAACTATCAGATCCTTATTATTTTCCCTATGGTTAGATCTACCTCCTCTAACTGGCACTCGTCTATTATTCTTGATGTTGGGTATCTACATTGATGTGGAGATTTTTTAAATTAAAAATAAACTTTCTTCTTAGATGTGTGATGATGGTATGAGGTTGGTTTTCTCAATTACTCCCCTTGGTTTTGGTCTTCATAAACTCACCAGCCAATCTTGTTTGCCTCGTATTCCGCTTGGTAGTTAGAATAATAGACTGAGTTGCCTGAACTAGCCATGATGAAAGGAATCAAATTTGCATATCTCCTACCCGCGCTTTACTTTTGTTATACCGTAAAATTGATGAAGCTTTCGTGTCCTCTAATTTGGTACTTGGATCAAACCATTTCAACGAATTGAAGAGATACACATGTTCCTCTGCCGGTATATCACCTCTAATTATTTTTATAATACCCGTAAGTTTCCAGAATCATCTCCTGTATGGGTGTTCCCTTTATACATACGCTGAATTTTCACACCAATTTTTTTGTCTGTGAATTTATAACCGAATTAACCTCAAATATTTGATAACATTTTGACATCTATTTTGGTCCCAAGCTTAACTCAGATAACTTGAATACTGGCGACACTTCTTCAGTGTGTACCGTTCAAAATGACAAGATGTTATTAATTCAAATAATTAACTCATTATAGTAACAATAATTATCAAAACATACCGTATTTTAAACCAAACAGTGAATCTCTTTCACTATCTTCTGATTCTCCTTCTTCTGATGTACTAGACCATCAATGAACCTCCTAAAAATTATTTTGTCTTGAGTTTAAGAACAGTCTTAAAAGAAATATAAAATATAAACAACTTAACTCATACTTTACCTCGCAGATATGGCTCACTTCATCACAGTAAGCAGATGTCAAATATAGATAACTTCCCATCTCCTTATCGGTAAATAGCGCACAGTTGCCTAGCACCTAAAGGTTCTCCCCAATTCGCTGAAATACAGATATATTAGAGGAATTTACAACATTTTGAGAATGCTGAACTATTTCACCTTGATTGGGATATTGTTTCAAAATTAATACGAGCAAAACTGAGATTGGTCTCGTATGTTATTAATATGCTTCACAGATTAGAGCTTCGGGTTCGGATTTGTTCCTTAGCGTGTTCTTAGAGTTCTATTTAAATATCTCGTTCAAAGGATACATCCACCTATTCTGAACAGGAGTCTACGCAACCATTAGCCTCTATTATTGAAAATGATTTGAAAACCCGGTAGATGCTCCATAGAGTCAAAAAGCCTGGAGGGAAATATTCTCAATGTTGACACAAAAGTGAATGTAATTTGCTGCTCCATAAGAATCAAATTCTCCACATTTAATTTAGAAGAGCATTAAATCTTTGAGAAAACACTTTAGCTCGATCAGGGGCTTTAAATTTTGATCTGGAGATTAACTTAAAAGCAGTGTGTAGTAGACATTGCATGAAGATATGGACAATCATGAGCTTTTCCAATCCGAATAATTCTCCCTGTCTTTATTGTCAACACACCTGCTTAGATTGGAGATATCCATCAGGTATCGAGGAGTCATTTCACCCATTCACAAATTGCTCGTTTTTTGCTCTAAAGTTAATGTGAATGAGCTTTGGGTTGAAGAAATTTTCCGGCTCCACCATCCTTTCAATTCCATAAGCTTTTCTTCTCAATTCTCCTTTAGTCCATCCATTGCTTTCTATATTATCTTTTGATTTTCTCTTGATGTTCCATAACTGTATAGAAAATATTTATCAAAAAATTTTTTTCTCTATATGCATAACATCCAAGTTATGTCTAATCAAGTTTGTTCTCCAATATGGCAACGGACCAAAAAATTACTTTTTCTTGGTACCAATTTGGTTGAACACCATTGATTCATAGCAAATCTGATCTCAGCTTAATGTTGGAGATTCCATTTGGGGGGGCAAGCACTTACTCTTTCAATAAAATTCTTCGACTACTGAATCTTGAGAGGAGGTTAAAACTCAACCATTTTATCTTATGTAAACGCTTCTTTATTTCGCCTGAAAGGTTATGACTTTGACGGCAAAACATTCGATGACAATCGAACCAAGTGTTCTTCCTACCATACTTTTAAAAAGTGAATGATTTGTATTTTCACATACAATCATGGACAAGCCTAACTTTGCCTGAAGTGTTCATACCTGAGAGCCAGTACCATATGCAGAAGTCACACAATTGTCCAAAGTACAGCTGCTCTTAGTGTGAAATTCTGTTTTGGTGGAGATTATCTATTGTACTTACTCCCTCTTCTCATAATAAATTTAAAATCCCATCAAATCAGGGTTCGTAGAATAGCGTCAATCTTCAAATTATTGGATTAATGTGGGCCCTGGAATTATAAAGTGATAGAACATATAAGGAGTACAGTCGATACATAACTCTGGAGGAAGATTGTAAGGAAGTGAGTATCCACAGGGCCAACATTGAGTACGGTGTAAACCGATGACTGATGGAGTAAACTTAAACCACTGCATAACCATATACATCCTATGACATTTTATGCGCTCTCTGCCACGAATTGTTGGGATCTGTGTCATCGATCCAACACCGCTTCCAAGCCTCTAGCTATCAGTGGAATGTATAATAACACCTTCTTGTGGAAGTTGACATTATGCCATCTCATCATATGTCGCAGCAGAATCTTACTAGCCATACATTGCATAGCCGTAAAATGCTAAGTCTCGGAATTATGGAAGTTAGAACCATCCTACTATAACAGGCGCACATCTCTTTGCTTCCTATCTAATTTCCCGCATTGGGATTTAAATCCTTGCGTGACATTGCAATGAGCGGCTATACAATATTCTGCGATATCTTCTTTTAAAGTATTAAAACATAGCATCATCATTACAACCACCACCTAATCTTTATGTATGTCAAACCAAGTTTTGGAACTAACTTCTTTGTTCGATTATTAGAGATCTGTAAGGAATTTAAATTATCTGTGGATTAGTTTTCCAAATCTTCTCTCCAATTGCA
>NW_021318821.1:21147-25309 GCF_001605985.2 Dendrobium catenatum | reverse complement strand
AAAATTTTAAATGATATGTCATGCTAATTTTTTTAAAAAATGTATATTTATTTATTTCAATTATCATGATGAATCCCATTCTCTCAATCTTATCAAATGAAAAGTTAACTGGAGAGAATTTTGTGAAATAGAAAAGCAATATGAACCTTGTACTGATTTGTGAAAATCATAAGTTTGTTTTGAATGAGGAATGTCCTCCACTTCCTGGTGCTAATGCTTCTCGTACTATATGAGATGCCTATGAAAAATGGATTGACTCAAATAATAAAGCAAGGTGTTATCTCCTTGTTAGTATGTCTGACGTGCTAAGATCACAATATGAAAATAAGATAACTGCATATGAGATTATGGAATCTCTCCAATCCATGTTTGGGCAACCTTATGAACAAGCTTGTCATGAAGCTATCAAAGCAGTTATAAATTCCAAAATGAAAGTGAATGTCTCAGTTAGAGAATATGTTCTCAAAATGATAAATTATATTCATGAAGCTGAGATTAATGGAGCAATCATCGATGAGGGAACTCAAGAGGGGATGATTTTAGAAACTTTATCCTCACGATTTCTGCAATTCAAGAGCAATTACTTTATGAATCGTCTAAAGTATAATCTTTTTGAATTGCTAAATGAGCTTCAAACTTTTGAATCAATTTCAAAATAAAAAGATCCAGAATCAAATGTTGCTAAAGTTTATCCTTCTTCTACTTATAATAATAATAAGAGAAAGAAGAAAGATAAAAATATAAAATTTATAAAAGGAAGCAAAGGCAGCAAGAATAAAAGCAATAAAAAGAACAAAAGCTCTAAAAAGGAACCCAAAGGAAACTATTTTCATTATGGGATCGAAGGGCATTGGAAGCGAAACTGCAATAAGTATCTTACAGAGCTAAAAGAGAAGAATAAGGAAAAGCAAGGTAAATTTGATTTACTAGTTCTTGAAACATGTTTAGTTGAAAATGTTTTATCATCCTGGATAATTGATTAAGGTGCAACTGATCATGTATGTTCGTCATTGCAGATGCTTAGTTTTTGGAGGAGGCTTGCTAGTGGAGAACATGTTATGAGAATAGGGACAGAAAGTACTATATCAGCTCAAGCAGTAGGAGTCATTAGGCTTGAATTTAAAAATAAATATCTAGTGTTAAATAATGTTTATTTTATTCCAGGGTTTTCTAGAAATATTATGTCTATTTTAAAGTTGTTTGAACAATGTTTTTGACTCTCTTTTTTTAATAATGAGATTGTTATTTCTAAGAATGGTTTGAATATTTGTTCTACAATAATAGAAAATGGACTCTTTATGTTAAAATTCACTGGAAACACACTGCTTAATACTTAAATATTCAAAGTTAAAAAACCTAAACAAAAAGACCAAAAGATTTCATATGAAGATAACACATATCTATGACATCTTAGTCTTGGTCATATAAACTTAAATAGGATTGAAAGACTAGTAAAGGATGGTCCTTTAAAAGAACTGATAGTCTAAAATCTAATAGTTTGTGAATCTTGTTTAAAAGGAAAAATAACCAAGAGAACTTTTTATGGAAAAAGTGAAAGAGTAAAACAAACCCTTAAACTTGTACATTCATATGTTTGTGGACCATTTAATATACAAGCAAGAGGTGGTTATGAATATTTTATCATTTTTATTGATGACTATTCAAGATATGGTTATATTTATTTAATGACAAGAAAATCTGAAACTTTTAGAAAGTTCAAAGAATTTTGTGCTAAAGTTGAAAATCAATTAAGCAAGTTATTAAAAATACTTCGATCACATCGTGGTGGTGAGTATTTAGATATAGAATTCAAAAATTATTTAATTGAAAATGGAATTGTATCTCAACTCACTGTCCCTACAACTCCACAATAAAATGGCGTTGCTGAAAGAAGAAATCAAACATTGCTCGGTATGGTTAGGTCTATGTTAAGTTACTCGTCCTTACCAAATTCATTTTGGGGATATGCAATACAAACTGCAATGTATATTTTGAATATTGTACATTCAAAATCAGTACATAAGACACCTTTAGAATTATGGAGTGGGCTTAAACCTAGTTTACGACACATCCGTATATGGGGATGCTCGACACATGTATTAAAGGTAAAAATAAATAAGCTAGACTTATGTTCAAAAGTATGCATATTTATTGGATATCCTAAAGGTACAAGAGGAGGTTTGTTTTTTAGTCCTTAAGAAAAGAAAGTATTTGTATCAACAAATGCTACTTTTCTTGAACATAAATATATGAAAGATTTCAAACCTCTGAGTAAAGTGTTACTCAAAGAATTGTTAAATGAATCAATCACAAAACATACAGACACTATTGTTGAAAGTCAACAAACAGAAACCACCACTCCAAATCAAGAACCTTTATTGCCTCGTCATAGTGGGAGAGTTAAAAGATTACCCTCTCGATATAATATTAATGGAGAAGTATATATTGTCACATCTGATTATGACAATGATGATCCATTAACATATAAACAAGCAATAGAGGATCCTGATAAAGAAAAATAATTAGACGTCATAAAACTTGAAATATATTCGATGTATTTCAATTCAGTTTGGGAACTTGTGGATTTTTCTAGCGAGGTAAGACCTATAGGATGTAAATGGATTTATAAGAGAAAAAGAAGTGCTAATGGAAAAGTTGAGACTTATAAAGCAAGGCTAGTGGGAAAAGGATACACCCAAAATGAGGGTATTGATTTTGATAAAACTTTCTCTCCTGTTGATATGCTTAAATCCATATGTATAATTTTATCCTTTGCTGCATATTATGACTTTGAAATTTGGCAAATGGATGTAAAGACGGCTTTTTTGAATGGCTATCTTGAAGAAAGAATTTATATGAAACAACCAGAGGGTTTCATAATAGAAGGCCAAAGCAAAAAGTTTTCAAACTACAAAGATCTATATATGGACTTAAGCAAGCTTCAAGGTCATGGAATATAAGATTTGATGAAGCTATTAAATATTATGGATTTGATCAAAGCTTAAATGAACCTTGTGTTTACAAGTACTTTAAAAATTAAATAGTGGTGTTTTTAATTCTTTATGTATATGATATTCTACTTATTGGGAATAATACTGAATTATTATTTGACGTAAAGAAATGGCTGGACAAACAATTCCAAATGAAAGATTTGGGAGAGGCAAGTTTTATACTTGGGATAAAACTAATAAGAGATCGCAAAAATAAAATATTGGCACTTTCTCAAGCATCCTATATTGAGAATATTCTTACAAGATTTGGGATGCAAAACTCCAAGATAGGAAATATGCCTTCACGTCATGGAGTTTTTCTTTCTAAAAGCAATGTCCTCAAACACAATAAGAGAAATATGATATGTTACTAGTGACTTATGCATCAACAGTTCTTAGTCTCATGTATGCAATGTTATGTATAAGGCCTGATATTTGTTATGGTGTAGGCATAGTCAGTAGATATCAATCTAACCTAGAAATGTTTGATTGGGTGGCGGTTAAGCATATACTTAAATATCTCAGAAGAACTAAAGAAAATATGCTTGTGTATTTTGGAAGTGATTTGATCCCTAAAGGATACACTGATGTTGACTTTCAATCAGATAGAGATGAAAGTAAATCTACATCTGGCTCAATATTTATTTTAGGAGGTGGAGCAATAGTTTGGAGAAGTATAAAACAATCATGTATTTCTGACTCAACTATGGAAGTCGAATATGTGGATGCTGCAAAAGCGGCTAAAGAAGCAATTTGGCTCCATAATTTTCTAATAGAATTGGAATTTGTTCTAAATTTAGAAAAACCTCTAACACTATTTTGTGATAATAGTGCAGCTATATCAAATACAAAAGATGCCAAGAAATCACAAAAGGGCAAAGCACATAGATAGAAAATATCATTTGATAAGAGAGATTGTGAAAGAGGGTAAAGTATCAGTATAGAAGATAACATCACAAGAGAATATTGCTGATCCATTTATTAAGACACAACCTAAAAGAATTTTTCAGAAACATTTATAAGCAATGGGATTAAGAAAGATGCCTAATTTGCTTTAGGGCAAGTGGGAGTTTGTTAGGGAATGTGGCCTAAAGAAATATTATTGTAATATATTTTCTATGAAAATAAATATTTAAAGATAAGTTTAGCATGTTTCAATATTATTATTTGAT
>NW_021318821.1:10609-14815 GCF_001605985.2 Dendrobium catenatum | reverse complement strand
CGATCATCCTTTCACACTCTTCCGGTGTAGGCAGAGAACCCTTCTTCCTTTCACACTCTCCTAGTGTTGGCAGAGAACCCTTTGGCTGTTCACACTCTCCTAGTGTGGGTAGAGAACCCTTCGGTTGTTCACACTCTCTAAGTGTCGGCAGAGAATCGGATCTCCTTAGTAGATCTTCTTCACAAGAAATCTAGAAGGAAGAGATAAAAGAGTGAAGTAATCAAAAACCAAAAGTAGAGACTCTTACCTTTGAGTATCAAGTGAAACCTTCACGCTCTAATAGTAAGAATTCTCCTTCAAACACTCTCTCACACTCTCTCCTTTACTCTCCTTTCGATTGGCACAAAGATTCGTAGAAAAAAAGATTAAGTGACAGTCTAAATTGGACTATTTATATGCAAGATAAGAAAAATCGTCCAAAAATTGAAAATTTTTAAGTCAACACGAAGTTAATCGTCCCGTACGGTCGTGGATCGTCCTGGACAATTTTACTTAAATGTGTGGAAACGAACCAAATGTATATTAGAAAGAACTGAAATCATACCCGAGCATCGTCTCGTAGGAACTAGGTTCGTTCGGTACGAACAGTTATACCATAGGCTAGTTCCCAAAAAACTGCAGGACGTCGCCAAAATTTGAAGAGTCGGTTCACTTCATCATAGGATGAATATGAGTTCGTCTCGACCAAATTTTTACAGAGAACATTTCATCCTGGGATGAATTTGCGTTCATCTAGACGAAAATTTTCTAGAGAGCATTTCATCCTGGCACGAATATGAATTTCATCTTAACAAAATTTTTCTAGAGGGCATTTCGTCCTAGGATGATTAAACATTCATCCTGGACGATAAGGACTTAGAAAAATTTTCTTCAACTCCTGTTCATTCCATTGCTCTTTAGAGGAGATAACTGATTTAATCGTCCGTATGAACTATGTTCGTTCCGTACGATCAGTATAATTTTTTTAAAGATCTCCTTAAGTGTGTGTGTGTTTATTCACTCAATTACAATCACTCCGTCTCAAACTTAATTCAAAGAAAAGTACAAGCTTCAATTCATAAAATCTCTCATGCTAAATTTGATTTTAATTCTTTAGTAGTTTGGAGTTTGATTTTTCTAAAGTGTTAGTTCACACAAGAGCAAAAAAAAATCTTCCAAAAAGTGTTAGGATATATCAATACATAAAACAATAATATTTGGAATCATCAAAACTATACAAGTTGCAAGAATATAAAACATGCAAATAGCAACTCTCTTAATAATGTTAAGCCCTTATGAACTAGCCCAAGGTTAACCAAGAGGGGGAGGGGTGAATTGATAATTTAAAAAAAAAATTCTCAATCAAAACATAAATTCAAACCAAAATTCACCACAAAGAAAATCAATGTGCGGAAATTAAATGTGAAAAAAGCAGTAATAAAGAACACAAAAATGTATAGTAGTTTGGTCAACTCGACCTATATCTACTCCCCAGAGGCACCCTCCGAGTATTGCACTAAACTCAGTGACTTTCCTTTTACTTCCACAGTAGGGAGGAGAAGCCTTTACAAATCACCTTTCCACCAACACCGGTGAGGTAGAGAACCTAACTCCTTTTACTTCCTCCTAAAGCAGGCGGAGAAGCCTCCCACGATAAGTACAAATTAAGCTCAATTACTTAGGATGATTTGGGATGATCAGAAGGTTTTTGTTCATATCATTCAAGATAATAGGATATCGTCATGTACGATTAGTATAAGTCATCAAATATCGACCAAAACATCGCCCTGAATAGATGTCTGGATGATAGAAAAATAACCTGATTGTCCAGGCTGATCTTACGATCATCTCGGATGATTAGTTTAATTTAGTGCATATCATCTAGAGCATCGCCCTGATTAGAAGTTGATCGATGTTTAATCGTCTAGGAATAACTAAGGTTTTTGAACTGATCATCCCGGCCAATCCTGAGATCGTCTAGGATGACATGATTGAGCAATCAAACCTTAATTGCTTTTCTTAATTTCCAAATTAATTAGGCATAATTATACTGCATCGTCCAGGACGATGTCCTTGGCGATGTCTGAAAATAAAAGCTATTTAAATAAATTTGGCGGCTGTTTCTTTCTGATTTGAGCCTATCATCCTGGCCGATATGAATATAATCCAGGATGTTGCTCTTAATGATGGCTTCCTTAAATAGGATGCATTAATTAGGGTTTCTATTTTTAACTTATCATCCAAGCCAATATATGGATTGTCCCAAACAATGTGACCAAAAATAGTAAACTCTAAAAATAGTCAAAAAATATCTTCCAAGTGTGTTTGTGCAAGGTTACTTAGCATCGGGAATCACTTTGTTTATAATTGACTCAAGAAAATAAAAAAATTACAAACTGACTCAGACTTATTATATCCAATCTTGAGCTAGTTCAAATTATAGTTTTGATTTTGTGAACTTAAAATGTTAGTATACAAGGCAGTCATTAAGAGACAGAAGTGTTTGCTATCATCAAAATTTTCTTCCCTGAAATCAGATTCGCAATAATCTCCCCCTTTTTGATGATGGCAAACACAAAAATAATTAAAGCAGTTTAAAGTAATTTAATGAAAACAGTCTAAAGAAACAAACATTCAACTATCCAATATAAAACACAACAAACAAATAGTACAACTACTCCCCCTTTTGACATCACAAGAAGGAGGGAAACTAAAAAATAAACAAAGTAGAGACTACCAAATAGAATCAAACTACAATAAAAAAAAGAAATAGCACCATAAAAACAAACTAAAAGAAGGATAGCCCCTAATAATCTGAAGGAGGATGTGGTGGTGGTAATGGCTGTTGAAAGTAACTTGAAAGAGTGGCAAACTGCCCTCCGAACCAGGCCATATCCTGATCGTGCTGGTGTTGCTGGTGAGCCACATAAGCTTCAAAGCGGGTAACATCCTTAGCTTGTTGTTGCTCCTGCGCAGCAATGTAGGTCTTGAACCGTGTCTCCCACTAATTGAATCGCTCCACTAGCTGATCCAGCTAAGAGTACTAACGGAGCAGAGCAGGTACAAGAATAGGAGCATGAGCTGCCTCCTACTCAGCTCCCTCAGCTTCCTCGTGCCTCAGGTGGAGACGAGTACTATGAAGAACATGAAAGGAGTTATTTGAGTAGAAGGCAGGCAAAAAATTTTGAGGGGCGGTATATTAGAGGTTATATTTAGATTTTAGGACATAGGCAATGATATGTCCTAGGGCAAGATTGGGCTTCCTCATATGTCCTGGATCTCAAATACTAGTCAGATGCTCATTGTATTGAAAAATCAAATTAGAGGCATAAAATTCACGACGGGCCTAAATGTAGAAAGTGGTGATTGAAAGGACTGGACTGATATGAACGCGATCACCAGCTTTGGAAGAATAGATATGTGAAAGATATATTGGATTGTCCTAACATCTTTGAGTAAGCTGCTAGATTCTCCAACATGAAAGGAAGCATTAGTGTTTCTTAGAAATCTGTTGGCCGGAGCCCAGTCGTAGTCAGGATTAGAACACATAATGTGGAGTTTGTCCCTGTGGTGGACAGTTGCAGGTGTTCTTGATAGTCCCGATATGTGATTTTGACTGGACATTTATTCACATAAGACTGAAGAGAAGTAAAAGAGGAATTGATACAAAGGCTAGCAAAAAACTCAAATAATAACTTCGAATTAAAAGGGACGGTAAGAGTAAGGAGGAAAGTGAAAGTAGTGTGAGCAAATAAATTAAGGACATGATATAAAAGGATGTGGGGGTTGACAGTTTGGGAAAAAGTGATCACGACCATCTTGTACCTCTGATAGGCGGCTTGATCAACCGCCTCAATGAATTGAGGGTCCATATTTGCCCTCGAGCAGCTTCTAGAAGGCATGTGAGACCTCTTTTCACTGGCCATAATAAGGATAATATAAGGGAAGTAAGAGCAAAGAGGATTGAAGAAAGATTGTGTAAGAAAAATTGATTAAATGCCTCAATTTTTAAAGAAATGTTCTGATCGTCCATGATGATCGAGTGCAATAATTACGTCTAGGATGATTGGTCAAAAATGCGATAAAGTCATCCAGAATGATAAGATACAGGCGATCCTCCCGAGTCAAGCTAGATGACTATTGAAAAAGAAGATCAACCTGGCCGATTAGGTGTATCGTCCAAGATGATACACAATAAAGGATCGTACCGGCCAACTTTAAAATATT
>NW_021318821.1:0-5921 GCF_001605985.2 Dendrobium catenatum | reverse complement strand
TTGTATGAAATTAATACTGTGATTAGAGGAATCAATTTTAACGAGCATATGCCTAAAGTATTCGGTCTCGTTCGTAATGCTCATATCATCCAGCATGTTCTTAGAACTTCTATAATTTCTAAAGCTGGTGATAGAATCAATATTACTCCTCTTCTTTCTATGGTAACCTTTTTCATCATGACTAAAGAACCTTTAGATGAAGCCCAACTAATCCTTAACTATCTTTTTGGACTTTCTAAAATTGGTCATGTCGAGTATAAAAGAAAGAAGAACATCGCCTTAGGACATCTAGTTGCCTATATTATGGAGAAGAAATATAGTTTTGTTCATTCTGATCAAGAGTTTGATGAACTGCTCTACTACAACGATGGATCATTTAGAGCAATCTTCAATAAAGATGAACCAAGTAAAACACATGTCATTAGTGATACTGAGAAAGAACATGAAGCTGCACCTACTAATGAACCAAATTATCAGGATATGATTTAAAGATTTGATCATTTAGAGACTCACTTTGATCAAAGGTTTGATCAAATTGAAGCTCATATGCAGCAACAGGATGTACAGTATGCTCAAGACATGGGGTTTATAAGAGAACAAATGAATGATATTAGTACCAACGTGCTTATGATGAGTACTTATTTTAACATCTTCGGTGCTGCTGCTGCTCCTCCTCCTCCTCCTCCTCCAGATCAGGGTCTTTCTGAGTGACACTCATACTAGATTTTATGTGTTTGTTGTTTTCGTTTTTGTGGGTTAGGAAAATGTGTTGCACTTTCTTTTTCTTAGATGTTTTATTTTTAAAACTTATGATGTATTGATATCATATTCTTAGATTATAATATCTTTTATTTTGATATCAATATAACTTATTATGTTTTGGCTTTAATCTTATTTTTGAAATATGTGTTAGTCTATATGACAATCATTATAATTTTTTATCTTAAAAGTGTTATACTTTGAAATGCAAGTTAAAATTAAATTAATTAGAAAATCTAATTTTTTTAAATTTAAGTATTGCTTATAACTTGATGTAATTAATATTGTCAATTTAATGTCTCTTATTTAGACTACATTAATGTTTAATATTATTATTGCAACTATGGTATTTTTTATTTTGTATTTCACTTATCAATAAATATTTATGCACTTAGAAATTTTTAAAATTTTTTATTATTGATTTTGGAAAGATCAAAATTACTCTTAAAAAATGTACAAAAATCAAAAGGAATGTGCAAAGGTTCGCAAGTTGAAAAAGAGGCACAAAATAAGCACACAAGTAAAAATATGCACAAAAATGTGCCACAAATTTGAAAAAGATGTGCAATGCGCCACATGTGTTAGTTATTTCTTTCCATTAT
Organism: Dendrobium catenatum; assembly: GCF_001605985.2. Taxonomy (NCBI): domain Eukaryota; kingdom Viridiplantae; phylum Streptophyta; class Magnoliopsida; order Asparagales; family Orchidaceae; genus Dendrobium; species Dendrobium catenatum. The sequence continues at coordinate 4,560 of NW_021318821.1, read as the reverse complement.
CTTTTAATCTCTTAATTCAAATTGATCTTTTGTACATTTATATTCCGTATTGAAATTTGAAATATACAAATTTTCTATTCATCCTTTTTATAATGATTTTCTCTATCTTAGTGTCTAAATTGACACATATTTTTTATAAATACTTTTTATTATCTATGTTATATCTCTTCTTAAATTCTATGAATTACTATGATTTTCCTAATGTTTTGATTTTATTTGCAAAACTTATTTCAATCACTTTCAAGGTTCAATTATCAAATGATTTTCATATGAATGCTTATATTTCAATTATTTTTCTTCTTCACTTTTTGTTGTTGTCAAAAAGGGGGAGAAATTATTTGTTATATCGTATCGTATGTGTGTTTGTTTTGTTTTATATTTGTTCTATCGTATCGTATGTGTGTTTATTTTATTTTGTATCTCTAAAAATTTTAAAAACAAAAAATTATGATTCAAATGCCTCCTTATTTTTCACGTGTTCATCATTTCAGGGGGAGTTTATGAGATTCTTAGAATTTAAAATTATACAAACAATAATTATTTTTCCATCATCAAAACGGAGGAGATTATTAAGAGAGTTGCTATTTACATGTTTTACATTCTTGCTACTTGTATAATTTTGATGATTCCAAATATTATTGTTTTATGTATTGATATCTCCTAACATTTTTTGGAAGATTTGTTTTTGTTCTTGTGTGAACTAACATTTCAAGAAAATCAAACTCCAGACTACTGAAGACTTCAAATCAAATTTAGCATGAGAGATTTTGTGAATTGAAGCTTGTACTTTTCTTTGAATTAAGTTTGAGAGGGAGTAATTATAATTGAGTGAATAAACACACACACACTTAAGGAGATCTTTAAAAAAATTATATTGATCGTACGGGACGAACATAGTTCGTACGCGACGATCAAATCAATTATATCCTCTAAAGAGCAATGGAACAAACAAGAGTTGAAGAAAATTTTTCTAAGTCCTGATCATCCAGGATGAATGTTTAATCGTCCCAGGACGAAATGTCCTCTGTAAATTTTCGTTCAGTCGAAATTCATATTCGTGCCAGGATGAAATGCTCTCTGGAAAATTTTTGTCCAGACGAACACAAATTCGTCCCAGGATGAAATTTTTTCTGTAAAAATTTTGTCTAGACGAGCTCATATTCATCATAGGATGAAGTGAACTGACTCTTCAAATTTTGACGACGTCCTGCATTTTTTGGGATTCGACATATGGTATAACTATTCGTACCGGACGAACATAGTTCGTACCGGACGAACATAGTTCGTACCGGATGAACATAGTTCGTACCGGACGAACATAGTTTGTACTGGATAATGTTCGGGTTTGATTTAAGTTCGTACCAATATACATTTGGTTCATTTCCACACATTTAAGTAAAATCGTCCAGGACAATTCACGATCGTACGAGATGATCAACTTCGTGTTGACTTGAAAATTTGCAGTTTTTGGATGGTTTTTCTTATCTTTCATATAAATAGTCCAATTTAGACTATCACTTAATCTTTTTGCCTACTGATCTTCATGCCAATTGAAAGGAGAGCCAAGGAGAGTGTGAGAGAGTGTTTGAAGGAGAATTCTTACTACTAGAGCGTGAAGGTTTCACTTGATACTCAAAGGTAAGAGTCTATACTTTTGGTTTTTGATTACTTCACTATTTTCTCTCTTCCTTCTGGATTTCTTGTGAAGACGATCTGTCAAGGAGATCTGATTCTCTGTCGACAATAGGAGAGTGTGAACAGCTGAAGGGTTCTCTTCCCACACTTGGAAAGTACGAACAGCCGAAGGGGTCTCTGCCCACACTAGGAAAGTGTGAACAGCCGAAGGGTTCTCTGCCCACACTAGGAGAGAATGAAAGAATGAAGGGTTTTTTGCCCACACCCCTCCCCCCCTCTTCATTAGCCGCTGGGACATAAGCTTAGGTTTAACAACCTAATTCATAGTGAACAGGTTTCAACAAACATCCCTAACAAACTTTCACAATTGGACATTTAGGCCAAATCACCTATTTGGGCACTTAATAGGTCATCAGGCCAACTTAGTTTGACTTGGTCAACCAAATTGACTCAGGCTAGATTGACAGTTAATTGGGATCTCAATGATTGACATGTGTACCACTAACCTCCCTTGGATCACCAATCAGGGGATTGGAGAGAGACTTGATGACCTCATACAAAAGTGAGGTCAATAAAGGTCAATGGCCAAAATACCATTTAATGGGATTTTTGGTCTTTTTGCCAAAGTTCAACATGGCTCAAGCTTATCAAGCTCCAAAATCTCTTCCAATGTGTCCTAAGCATCGTTAGGGACACAAGGAATTCAAACCTAGCCTTTTGTTTGACCTAGTTGACAAAGTTAATCATGGTTGGCCAAAATGTCCCTTAAGGATTTAAACACCCATTTCAATCCAAATGAACTCCTCTTAGTATGGGATCACCTCCATTGGTCTCCATTGAAAAATTCAAATTTGTTGAGCCTAAACTCAACCTTTGGTTTGATCTAGTTGACTAAACTACCCTTTAAGTCTTCAAACTTGCAATTCAATTCTAATGAACCCCTATCCACTAGGATCCACTCCCATTGGATTAAAATGGTTAATTTAAATTTAATGGACTCAACCCTTGACCCTAGGTCAACTTGGTAGAAAAAGTCAACCAAGTTTGATTAACCACACATACACCATTTTCCATTTCAAAGCTATTGACCAAGACTTTGTCATACCCATGGAATGACTCCTTAAGTCACTAGTAGATTCATGTTCAAGGCCTAAGCCTTGAGCCCTCTTATGTTAGCCAAATGGCTTGACCCAAGTGCCCAAAGAGGGGTCTCCAAAGAGCCAAGTCTCTCCCTAAGCCAAATTAAATCAAAACAATGGTTGAATTAGGCCCCCCTTGACCCAATGCACCTACCCTAGCTAACCCAACCCTTGGTTAAACTAAAGTTTGGAATTAGGCTAGCCCAAAGTGGTCAAAACCACTATGTGCTGAGCCATTTCCCAACCAATGCCTCACCTAGCCAAACCAAAACTTACATTGGGTGGCACTAGCTCTAAAACACCTACCTTAGTTAGGAAAATCCATGGGTTAACTTGGGTTAACACTTAGGCTAGCCCAAAGTGGTCAAAACCACTTTGACCTTAGCCACTCCTACCATAGGCCATACCAGACCAGATTGCCACTTACATTGGGTTCCCCTTGATCTAATGCACCTTCCACATCAAGCTCACCACCTAGCTTTACATGGGGTGCACCCAAACCAACCTAAACCTATACGTTTGGGTCAACCCAAGCCATCTAATTTAATTGGGCCTCACCATGGCCAAATGAGCTCACTAGTAGGCTCACCGAACTCCCAGTGGCCTTTCCAGCTCACTCCGACCCAGCCAGAGGCTGGTAGTGGTTGGAGTAAGCAAGTTGGAGCTCTGGTGATCCCCTCCATATTGGGACTTCCAAAGCCTTCCAATTCTTACCTTAATATTGTGAGGCTCATAGATGATGTCCCCTCCCACTTGGCAGCCATACAATGTCTTTCTTGATCGATCTCGATTGTCCAAAGTTATGCGTATAGCTTGAATACGGCAGCTTGATCTATTCAACCCCATTCATATTTAATATCTCCAAAATATTCTCTAGAGCTGTCTGAGTTTTCCTTTCTATTCCCCTAGCATCTCAGGCTCTTCCAACTACTATCCTGAGTGAACTTCAGTGAAAGCTCTCCACCTCTTGCCTGAACGCCTACTTTCGGTTATCCTATGTCCTCGATGCTTTAAGGTGAAGTGTTCCCTTTATCTAATCAAGATTTCCACTATAAAATTTCATCCGTTGGGGTTTTATACATGATAAAATCCTATTCTCAAGATCCTAGTTAGGTAGCAGTGGTTAAGTGCAAAGTTATATCAATTCACCATAATCTGACCATTGGTTTGATTGTTTACATTGTCCTAATTCCTCTATAAAATTTTAGAGGAGTTCACTTGTGGGATCTCTTGGATCACGTTAGAGAAGGTCTTCAACTTTGGGTCAGTGTGGGAGGTTGAAGACATAATCCTAGCTAATGATCTCGATCAATGGTTCAGTTTATATCCTAGAGTTCTGGAGTTTGTTTAATTATTTTTATTTGATCTATGATTTGATGGATACCTTTAATCCCACATTTACACAACTAGATGTAATATTTGGCTAGCCAATCAGGTGGCGCTCGCATGTAAAGCTTGAGCTGACTGTGTATATATGGTTTTAATTTTCTAGGAAATTTAGGGAAACTTGGAAAATTTGTAGGTCCTCATTCAATTGACTAAATTAGTTGTTCTTAGGCTTAATGGAAAGAGTTTGAGGAGCCCTACAAAAGCCTTATGGCTTCAATCCCTGATCATGCATGAAAATTAGGTTATAATAGTTTGAACCCTAGGGGTATGTTTTACAATTTTTTTTGCATTAGGATAGCTTTTTAGGAATTAAAACTTTGGGGGATTGATCTTGTGTACCCTCTAAAATGTCCAAAAATTTTCTCCCCTATTTGATTTAATTAAGGGCTAGTTTGGG